>NW_027190786.1:0-26799 GCF_040958095.1 Procambarus clarkii
TGTGACAGTGGTGGAGAGTGGTGAGTGATATTGGTGGAGAGTGGTGTGTGACAGTGGTGGAGAGTGGTGTGTGACAGTAGTGGTGAGTGGTGTGTGACAGTGGTGGAGAGTGGTGTGTGACAGTGGTGGAGAGTGGTGAGTGGCAGTGGTGAAGAGTGGTGTGTGACAGTGATGGAGAGTGGTGAACGGCAGTGGTGGAGAGTGGTGTGTGACAGTGGTGGAGAGTGGTGTGTGACAGTGGTGGAGAGTGGTGTGTGACAGTGGTGGAGAGTGGTGTGTGACAGTGGTGGAGAGTGGTGTGTGACAGTGGTGGAGAGTGGTGTGTGACAGTGGTGGAGAGTGGTGAGGAGCAGTGGTGGAGAGTGGTGTGTGACAGTGGTGGAGAGTGGTGTGTGACAGTGGTGGAGAGTGGTGTGTGACAGTGGTGGAGAGTGGTGTGTGACTGGTGGAGAGTGGTGTGTGACAGTGGTGGAGAGTGGTGTGTGACAGTGGTGGAGAGTGGTGTGTGACAGTGGTGGAGAGTGGTGTGTGACAGTGGTGGAGAGTGGTGTGTGACAGTGGTGGAGAGTGGTGTGTGACAGTGGTGGAGAGTGGTGTGTGACAGTGGTGAAGAGTGGTGTGTGACAGTGGTGGAGAGTGGTGTGTGACAGTGGTGGAGAGTGGTGTGTGACAGTGGTGGAGAGTGGTGAGGAGCAGTGGTGGAGAGTGGTGTGTGACAGTGGTGGAGAGTGGTGAGGAACAGTGGTGGAGAGTGGTGTGTGACAGTGGTGGAGAGTGGTGTGTTACAGTGGTGGAGAGTGGTGAGGAGCAGTGGTGGAGAGTGGTGTGTGACAGTAGTGGAGAGTGGTGTGTGGCAGTGGTGGAGAGTGGTGTGTGACAGTGGTGGAGAGTGGTGTGTGACAGTGGTGAGTGATAGTGGTGGAGAGTGGTGTGTGACAGTGGAGGAGAGTGGTGTGTGACAGTGGTGGAGAATGGTGTGTGGCAGTGGTGGAGAGTGGAGAGTGACAGTTGTGGAGAGTGGTGTGTGGCAGTGGTGGAAAGTGGTGTGTGGCAGTGGTGGAGAGTGGTGTGTGACAGTGGTGGAGAGTGGTGTGTGACAGTGGTGGAGAGTGGTGTGTGACGGTGGTGGAGAGTGGTGTGTGGCAGTGGTGGAGAGTGGTGTGTGGCAGTGGTGGAGAGTTGTGTGTGGCAGTGGTGGAGAGTGGTGTGTGACGGTGGTGGAGAGTGGTGTGTGACAGTGGTGGAGAGTGGTGTGTGGCAGTGGTGGAGAGTGGTGTGTGACAGTGGTGGAGAGTGGTGTGTGACAGTGGTGGAGAGTGGTGTGTGGCAGTGGTGGAGAGTGGTGTGTGGCAGTGGTGGAGAGTGGTGTGTGACAGTGGTGTAGAGTGGTGTGTGACAGTGGTGGAGAGTAGTGTGTGACAGTGGTGGAGAGTGGTGTGTGACAGTGGTGGAGAGTGGTGTGTGAAATTGGTGGAGAGTGGTGTGCGACAGTGGTGGAGAGTGGTGTGTGACAGTGGTGGAGAGTGGTGTGTAACAGTGGTGGAGAGTGGTGAACGGCAGTAGTGGAGAGTGGTGTGTGGCAGTGGTGGAGAGTGGTGTGTGGCAGTGGTGGAGAGTGGTGTGTGACAGTGGTGGAGAGTGGTGTGTGGCAGTGGTGGAGAGTGGTGTGTGACAGCGGTGGAGAGTGGTGTGTGACAGTGGTGGAGAGTGGTGTGTGGCAGTGGTGGAGAGTGGTGAGTGGCAGTGGTGGAGAGTGGTGTTTGGCAGTGGTGGAGAGTGGTGTGTGACAGTGGTGGAGAGTGGTGTGTGACAGTGGTGGAGAGTGGTGTGTGACAGTGGTGGAGAGTGGTGTGTGACAGTGGTGGAGAGTGGTGTGTGACAGTGGTGGAGAGTGGTGTGTGACAGTGGTGGAGAGTGGTGAGGAGCAGTGGTGGAGAGTGGTGTGTGACAGTGGTGGAGAGTGGTGAGGAACAGTGGTGGAGAGTGGTGTGTGACAGTGGTGGAGAGTGGTGTTTTACAGTGGTGGAGAGTGGTGAGGAGCAGTGGTGGAGAGTGGTGTGTGACAGTAGTGGAGAGTGGTGTGTGGCAGTGGTGGAGAGTGGTGTGTGACAGTGGTGGAGAGTGGTGTGTGACAGTGGTGGAGAGTGGTGAGTGATATTGGTGGAGAGTGGTGTGTGACAGTGGAGGAGAGTGGTGTGTGACAGTGGTGGAGAGTGGTGTGTGACAGTGGTGGAGAGTGGTGAGTGATAGTGGTGGAGAGTGGTGTGTGACAGTGGTGGAGAGTGGTGAGTGATAGTGGTGGAGAGTGGTGTGTGACACTGGTGCAGAGTGGTGGGTGACAGTGGTGGAGAGTGGTGTATGACAGTGGTGGAGAGTGGTGTGTGACAGTGGTGGAGAGTGGTGTGTGACAGTGGTGGAGAGAGTATAAACATCAGAGGTCCGCGGTTGTTCAACGTCCTCCCAGCAAGCATAAGAAATATTGCCGGAACAACCGTGGACATTTTCAAGAAGAAACTAGATTTATTCCTCCAAGGAGTGCCGGACCAACCGGGCTGTGGTGGGTATGTGGGCCTGCGGGCCGCTCCAAGCAACAGCCTGGTGGACCAAACTCTCACAAGTCGAGCCTGGCCTCGGGCCGGGCTTGGGGAGTAGAAGAACTCCCAGAACCCCATCAACCAGGTATCAACCAGGTATCAACCAGTGGTGAGTGATAGTGGTGGAGAGTGGTGTGTGACAGTGGTGGAGAGTGGTGAGTGGCAGTGGTGAAGAGTGGTGTGTGACAGTGGTGGTGAGTGGTGTGTGACAGTGGTGGAGAGTGGTGTGTGACAGTGGTGGAGAGTGGTGTGTGACAGAAGTGGTGAGTGGTGTGTGACCGTGGTGGAGAGTGGTGTGTGACAGTAGTGGAGAGTGGTGAGTGGCAGTGGTGAAGAGTGGTGTGTGACAGTGGTGGAGAGTGGTGAACGGCAGTGGTGGAGAGTGGTGTGTGACAGTGGTGGAGAGTGGTGTGTGATAATGGTGGAGAGTGGTGTGTGACAGTGGTGGAGAGTGGGGAGTGGCAGTAATGAAGAGTGGTGTGTGACCGTGGTGGAGAGTGGTGAGGAGCAGTGGTGGAGAGTGGTGTGTGACAGTGGTGGAGAGTGGTGTGTGACAGTGGTGGAGAGTGGTGTGTGACAGTGGTGGAGAGTGGTGTGTGACAGTGGTGGAGAGTGGTGTGTGACAGTGGTGGAGAGTGGTGTGTGACAGTGGTGGAGAGTGGTGAGGAGCAGTGGTGGAGAGTGGTGTGTGACAGTGGTGGAGAGTGGTGAGGAACAGTGGTGGAGAGTGGTGTGTGACAGTGGTGGAGAGTGGTGTGTTACTGTGGTGGAGAGTGGTGAGGAGCAGTGGTGGAGAGTGGTGTGTGACAGTGGTGGAGAGTGGTGTGTGACAGTGGTGGAGAGTGGTGAGTGATAGTGGTGGAGAGTGGTGTGTGACAGTGGAGGAGAGTGGTGTGTGACAGTGGTGGAGAGTGGTGTGTGACAGTGGTGGAGAGTGGAGAGTGACAGTTGTGGAGAGTGGTGTGTGGCAGTGATGGAAAGTGGTGTGTGGCAGTGGTGGAGAGTTGTGTGTGACGGTGGTGGAGAGTGGTGTGTGGCAGTGATGGAGAGTTGTGTGTGACAGTGGTGGAGAGTGGTGCGTGACAGTGGTGGAGAGTGGTGTATGACAGTGGTGGAGAGTGGTGTGTGACAGTGGTGGAGAGTGGTGCGTGACATTGGTGGAGAGTGGTGTGTGGCAGTGGTGGAGAGTGGTGTGTGACAGTAGTGGAGAGTGGTGTGTGACATTGGTGGAGAGTGGTGTGTGACAGTGATGGAGAGTGGTGTGTGGCAGTGGTGGAGAGTGGTGTGTGGCAGTGGTGGAGAGTGGTGTGTGACAGTGGTGTAGAGTGGTGTGTGAAATTGGTGGAGAGTGGTGTGTGTCAGTGGTGGAGAGTGGTGTGTGACAGTGGTGGAGAGTGGTGAGTGATAGTGGTGGAGAGTGGTGTGTGACAGTGGAGGAGAGTGGTGTGTGACAGTGGTGGAGAGTGGTGTGTGACAGTGGTGGAGAGTGGTGAGTGATAGTGGTGGAGAGTGGTGTGTGACTGGTGGAGAGTGGTGAGTGATAGTGGTGGAGAGTGGTGTGTGACAGTGGTGGAGAGTGGTGGGTGACAGTGGTGGAGAGTGGTGTGTGACAGTGGTGGAAAGTGGTGTGTGACAGTGGTGGAGAGTGGTGAGTGATAGTGGTGGAGAGTGGTGTGTGACAGTGATGGAGAGTGGTGGGTGACAGTGGTGGAGAGTGGTGTGTGGCAATGGTGGAGAGTGGTGAGTGACAGTGGCGGAGAGTGGTGAGTGACAGTGGTGGAGAGTGGTGTGTGGCAGTGGTGGAGAGTGGTGTGTGACAGTGGTGGAGAGAGGTGTGTGACAGTGGTGGAGAGTGGTGCGTGACAGTGGTGGAGAGTGGTGTGTGACAGTGGTGGAGAGTGGTGTGTGACAGTGGTGGAGAGTGGTGCGTGACAGTGGTGGAGAGTGGTGTATGGCAGTGGTGGAGAGTGGTGTGTGACAGTGGTGGAGAGTGGTGTGTGACAGTGGTGGAGAGTGGTGAGTGATAGTGGTGTGTGACAGTGGTGGAGAGTGGTGAGTGATAGTGGTGGAGAGTGGTGTGTGACACTGGTGCAGAGTGGTGGGTGACAGTGGTGGAGAGTGGTGTATGACAGTGGTGGAGAGTGGTGTGTGACAGTGGTGGAGAGTGGTGTGTGACAGTGGTGGAGAGAGTATAAACATCAGAGGTCCGCGGTTGTTCAACGTCCTCCCAGCAAGCATAAGAAATATTGCCGGAACAACCGTGGACATTTTCAAGAGGAAACTAGATTTATTCCTCCAAGGAGTGCCGGACCAACCGGGCTGTGGTGGGTATGTGGGCCTGCGGGCCGCTCCAAGCAACAGCCTGGTGGACCAAACTCTCACAAGTCGAGCCTGGCCTCGGGCCGGGCTTGGGGAGTAGAAGAACTCCCAGAACCCCATCAACCAGGTATCAACCAGGTATCAACCAGTGGTGAGTGATAGTGGTGGAGAGTGGTGAGTGGCAGTGGTGAAGAGTGGTGTGTGACAGTGGTGGTGAGTGGTGTGTGACAGTGGTGGAGAGTGGTGTGTGACAGTGGTGGAGAGTGGTGTGTGACAGAAGTGGTGAGTGGTGTGTGACCGTGGTGGAGAGTGGTGTGTGACAGTAGTGGAGAGTGGTGAGTGGCAGTGGTGAAGAGTGGTGTGTGACAGTGGTGGAGAGTGGTGAACGGCAGTGGTGGAGAGTGGTGTGTGACAGTGGTGGAGAGTGGTGAGGAGCAGTGGTGGAGAGTGGTTTGTGACAGTGGTGGAGAGTGGTGAGGAACAGTGGTGGAGAGTGGTGTGTGACAGTGGTGGAGAGTGGTGTTTTACAGTGGTGGAGAGTGGTGAGGAGCAGTGGTGGAGAGTGGTGTGTGACAGTAGTGGAGAGTGGTGTGTGGCAGTGGTGGAGAGTGGTGTGTGACAGTGGTGGAGAGTGGTGTGTGACAGTGGTGGAGAGTGGTGAGTGATATTGGTGGAGAGTGGTGTGTGACAGTGGTGGAGAGTGGTGTGTGACAGTAGTGGTGAGTGGTGTGTGACAGTGGTGGAGAGTGGTGTGTGACAGTGGTGGAGAGTGGTGAGTGGCAGTGGTGAAGAGTGGTGTGTGACAGTGATGGAGAGTGGTGAACGGCAGTGGTGGAGAGTGGTGTGTGACAGTGGTGGAGAGTGGTGTGTGACAGTGGTGGAGAGTGGTGTGTGACAGTGGTGGAGAGTGGTGTGTGACAGTGGTGGAGAGTGGTGTGTGACAGTGGTGGAGAGTGGTGTGTGACAGTGGTGGAGAGTGGTGAGGAGCAGTGGTGGAGAGTGGTGTGTGACAGTGGTGGAGAGTGGTGTGTGACAGTGGTGGAGAGTGGTGTGTGACAGTGGTGGAGAGTGGTGTGTGACAGTGGTGGAGAGTGGTGTGTGACAGTGGTGGAGAGTGGTGTGTGACAGTGGTGGAGAGTGGTGTGTGACAGTGGTGGAGAGTGGTGTGTGACAGTGGTGGAGAGTGGTGTGTGACAGTGGTGGAGAGTGGTGTGTGACAGTGGTGGAGAGTGGTGTGTGACAGTGGTGAAGAGTGGTGTGTGACAGGGGTGGAGAGTGGTGTGTGACAGTGGTGGAGAGTGGTGTGTGTCAGTGGTGGAGAGTGGTGAGGAGCAGTGGTGGAGAGTGGTGTGTGACAGTGGTGGAGAGTGGTGAGGAACAGTGGTGGAGAGTGGTGTGTGACAGTGGTGGAGAGTGGTGTGTTACAGTGGTGGAGAGTGGTGAGGAGCAGTGGTGGAGAGTGGTGTGTGACAGTAGTGGAGAGTGGTGTGTGGCAGTGGTGGAGAGTGGTGTGTGACAGTGGTGGAGAGTGGTGTGTGACAGTGGTGAGTGATAGTGGTGGAGAGTGGTGTGTGACAGTGGAGGAGAGTGGTGTGTGACAGTGGTGGAGAATGGTGTGTGGCAGTGGTGGAGAGTGGAGAGTGACAGTTGTGGAGAGTGGTGTGTGGCAGTGGTGGAAAGTGGTGTGTGGCAGTGGTGGAGAGTGGTGTGTGACAGTGGTGGAGAGTGGTGTGTGACAGTGGTGGAGAGTGGTGTGTGACGGTGGTGGAGAGTGGTGTGTGGCAGTGGTGGAGAGTGGTGTGTGGCAGTGGTGGAGAGTTGTGTGTGGCAGTGGTGGAGAGTGGTGTGTGACGGTGGTGGAGAGTGGTGTGTGACAGTGGTGGAGAGTGGTGTGTGGCAGTGGTGGAGAGTGGTGTGTGACAGTGGTGGAGAGTGGTGTGTGACAGTGATGGAGAGTGGTGTGTGGCAGTGGTGGAGAGTGGTGTGTGGCAGTGGTGGAGAGTGGTGTGTGACAGTGGTGTAGAGTGGTGTGTGACAGTGGTGGAGAGTGGTGTGTGACAGTGGTGGAGAGTGGTGTGTGACAGTGGTGGAGAGTGGTGTGTGAAATTGGTGGAGAGTGGTGTGCGACAGTGGTGGAGAGTGGTGTGTGACAGTGGTGGAGAGTGGTGTGTAACAGTGGTGGAGAGTGGTGAACGGCAGTAGTGGAGAGTGGTGTGTGGCAGTGGTGGAGAGTGGTGTGTGGCAGTGGTGGAGAGTGGTGTGTGACAGTGGTGGAGAGTGGTGTGTGGCAGTGGTGGAGAGTGGTGTGTGACAGCGGTGGAGAGTGGTGTGTGACAGTGGTGGAGAGTGGTGTGTGGCAGTGGTGGAGAGTGGTGAGTGGCAGTGGTGGAGAGTGGTGTTTGGCAGTGGTGGAGAGTGGTGTGTGACAGTGGTGGAGAGTGGTGTGTGACAGTGGTGGAGAGTGGTGTGTGACAGTGGTGGAGAGTGGTGTGTGACAGTGGTGGAGAGTGGTGGAGAGTGGTGTGTGACAGTGGTGGAGAGTGGTGAGGAGCAGTGGTGGAGAGTGGTGTGTGACAGTGGTGGAGAGTGGTGAGGAACAGTGGTGGAGAGTGGTGTGTGACAGTGGTGGAGAGTGGTGTTTTACAGTGGTGGAGAGTGGTGAGGAGCAGTGGTGGAGAGTGGTGTGTGACAGTAGTGGAGAGTGGTGTGTGGCAGTGGTGGAGAGTGGTGTGTGACAGTGGTGGAGAGTGGTGTGTGACAGTGGTGGAGAGTGGTGAGTGATATTGGTGGAGAGTGGTGTGTGACAGTGGAGGAGAGTGGTGTGTGACAGTGGTGGAGAGTGGTGTGTGACAGTGGTGGAGAGTGGTGAGTGATAGTGGTGGAGAGTGGTGTGTGACAGTGGTGGAGAGTGGTGAGTGATAGTGGTGGAGACTGGTGTGTGACACTGGTGCAGAGTGGTGGGTGACAGTGGTGGAGAGTGGTGTATGACAGTGGTGGAGAGTGGTGTGTGACAGTGGTGGAGAGTGGTGTGTGACAGTGGTGGAGAGAGTATAAACATCAGAGGTCCGCGGTTGTTCAACGTCCTCCCAGCAAGCATAAGAAATATTGCCGGAACAACCGTGGACATTTTCAAGAGGAAACTAGATTTATTCCTCCAAGGAGTGCCGGACCAACCGGGCTGTGGTGGGTATGTGGGCCTGCGGGCCGCTCCAAGCAACAGCCTGGTGGACCAAACTCTCACAAGTCGAGCCTGGCCTCGGGCCGGGCTTGGGGAGTAGAAGAACTCCCAGAACCCCATCAACCAGGTATCAACCAGGTATCAACCAGTGGTGAGTGATAGTGGTGGAGAGTGGTGTGTGACAGTGGTGGACAGTGGTGAGTGGCAGTGGTGAAGAGTGGTGTGTGACAGTGGTGGTGAGTGGTGTGTGACAGTGGTGGAGAGTGGTGTGTGACAGTGGTGGAGAGTGGTGTGTGACAGAAGTGGTGTGTGACAGAAGTGGTGAGTGGTGTGTGACCGTGGTGGAGAGTGGTGTGTGACAGTAGTGGTGAGTGGCAGTGGTGAAGAGTGGTGTGTGACAGTGGTGGAGAGTGGTGAACGGCAGTGGTGGAGAGTGGTGTGTGACAGTGGTGGAGAGTGGTGTGTGATAATGGTGGAGAGTGGTGTGTGACAGTGGTGGAGAGTTGGGAGTGGCAGTAGTGAAGAGTGGTGTGTGACCGTGGTGGAGAGTGGTGAGGAGCAGTGGTGGAGAGTGGTGTGTGACAGTGGTGGAGAGTGGTGTGTGACAGTGGTGGAGAGTGGTGTGTGACAGTGGTGGAGAGTGGTGTGTGACAGTGGTGGAGAGTGGTGTGTGACAGTGGTGGAGAGTGGTGAGGAGCAGTGGTGGAGAGTGGTGTGTGACAGTGGTGGAGAGTGGTGAGGAACAGTGGTGGAGAGTGGTGTGTGACAGTGGTGGAGAGTGGTGTGTTACAGTGGTGGAGAGTGGTGAGGAGCAGTGGTGGAGAGTGGTGTGTGACAGTGGTGGAGAGTGGTGTGTGACAGTGGTGGAGAGTGGTGAGTGATAGTGGTGGAGAGTGGTGTGTGACAGTGGAGGAGAGTGGTGTGTGACAGTGGTGGAGAGTGGTGTGTGACAGTGGTGGAGAGTGGTGAGTGATAGTGGTGGAGAGTGGTGTGTGACAGTGGTGGAGAGTGGTGAGTGATAGTGGTGGAGAGTGGTGTGTGACAGTGGTGGAGAGTGGTGGGTGACAGTGGTGGAGAGTGGTGTGTGACAGTGGTGGAAAGTGGTGTGTGACAGTGGTGGAGAGTGGTGAGTGATAGTGGTGGAGAGTGGTGTGTGACAGTGGTGGAGAATGGTGGGTGACAACGGTGGAGAGTGGTGTGTGGCAGTGGTGGAGAGTGGTGAGTGACAGTGGCGGAGAGTGGTGAGTGACAGTGGTGGAGAGTGGTGTGTGGCAGTGGTGGAGAGTGGTGTGTGACAGTGGTGGAGAGTGGTGTGTGGCAGTAGTGGAGAGTGGTGTGTGACAGTGGTGGAGAGTGGTGTGTTACAGTGGTGGAGAGTGGTGTGTGACAGTGGTGGAGAGTGGAGAGTGACAGTTGTGGAGAGTGGTGTGTGGCAGTGATGGAAAGTGGTGTGTGGCAGTGGTGGAGAGTTGTGTGTGACGGTGGTGGAGAGTGGTGTGTGGCAGTGATGGAGAGTGGTGTGTGACAGTGGTGGAGAGTGGTGCGTGACAGTGGTGGAGAGTGGTGTGTGACAGTGGTGGAGAGTGGTGTGTGACAGTGGTGGAGAGTGGTGCGTGACAGTGGTGGAGAGTGGTGTGTGGCAGTGGTGGAGAGTGGTGTGTGACAGTAGTGGAGAGTGGTGTGTGACATTGGTGGAGAGTGGTGTGTGACAGTGATGGAGAGTGGTGTGTGGCAGTGGTGGAGAGTGGTGTGTGGCAGTGGTGGAGAGTGGTGTGTGACAGTGGTGTAGAGTGGTGTGTGAAATTGGTGGAGAGTGGTGTGTGACAGTGGTGGAGAGTGGTGTGTGACAGTGGTGGAGAGTGGTGAGTGATAGTGATGGAGAGTGGTGTGTGACAGTGGAGGAGAGTGGTGTGTGACAGTGGTGGAGAGTGGTGTGTGACAGTGGTGGAGAGTGGTGAGTGATAGTGGTGGAGAGTGGTGTGTGACTGGTGGAGAGTGGTGAGTGATAGTGGTGGAGAGTGGTGTGTGACAGTGGTGGAGAGTGGTGGGTGACCGTGGTGGAGAGTGGTGTGTGACAGTGGTGGAAAGTGGTGTGTGACAGTGGTGGAGAGTGGTGAGTGATAGTGGTGGAGAGTGGTGTGTGACAGTGATGGAGAGTGGTGGGTGACAGTGGTGGAGAGTGGTGTGTGGCAATGGTGGAGAGTGGTGAGTGACAGTGGCGGAGAGTGGTGAGTGACAGTGGTGGAGAGTGGTGTGTGGCAGTGGTGGAGAGTGGTGTGTGACAGTGGTGGAGAGTGGTGTGTGGCAGTGGTGGAGAGTGGTGAGTGACAGTTGTGGAGAGTGGTGTGTGGCAGTGGTGGAGAGTTGTGTGTGGCAGTGGTGGAGAGTGGTGTGTGACAGTGGTGGAGAGTGGTGTGTGACAGTGGTGGAGAGTGGTGTGTGACAGTGGTGGAAAGTGGTGTGTGGCAGTGGTGGAGAGTGGTGTGTGACGGTGGTGGAGAGTGGTGTGTGGCAGTGATGGAGAGTGGTGTGTGGCAGTGGTGGAGAGTGGTGTGTGGCAGTGGTGGAGAGTGGTGTGTGGCAGTGGTGGAGAGTGGTGTGTGGCAGTGGTGGAGAGTGGTGTGTGACAGTGGTGGAGAGAGGTGTGTGACAGTGGTGGAGAGTGGTGCGTGACAGTGGTGGAGAGTGGTGTGTGACAGTGGTGGAGAGTGGTGTGTGACAGTGGTGGAGAGTGGTGCGTGACAGTGGTGGAGAGTGGTGTGTGGCAGTGGTGGAGAGTGGTGTGTGACAGTGGTGGAGAGTGGTGTGTGACAGTGGTGGAGAGTGGTGAGTGATAGTGGTGTGTGACAGTGGTGGAGAGTGGTGAGTGATAGTGGTGGAGAGTGGTGTGTGACACTGGTGCAGAGTGGTGGGTGACAGTGGTGGAGAGTGGTGTATGACAGTGGTGGAGAGTGGTGTGTGACAGTGGTGGAGAGTGGTGTGTGACAGTGGTGGAGAGAGTATAAACATCAGAGGTCCGCGGTTCTTCAACGTCCTCCCAGCAAGCATAAGAAATATTGCCGGAACAACCGTGGACATTTTCAAGAGGAAACTAGATTTATTCCTCCAAGGAGTGCCGGACCAACCGGGCTGTGGTGGGTATGTGGGCCTGCGGGCCGCTCCAAGCAACAGCCTGGTGGACCAAACTCTCACAAGTCGAGCCTGGCCTCGGGCCGGGCTTGGGGAGTAGAAGAACTCCCAGAACCCCATCAACCAGGTATCAACCAGGTATCAACCAGTGGTGAGTGATAGTGGTGGAGAGTGGTGTGTGACAGTGGTGGAGAGTGGTGAGTGGCAGTGGTGAAGAGTGGTGTGTGACAGTGGTGGTGAGTGGTGTGTGACAGTGGTGGAGAGTGGTGTGTGACAGTGGTGGAGAGTGGTGTGTGACAGAAGTGGTGAGTGGTGTGTGACCGTGGTGGAGAGTGGTGTGTGACAGTAGTGGAGAGTGGTGAGTGGCAGTGGTGAAGAGTGGTGTGTGACAGTGGTGGAGAGTGGTGAACGGCAGTGGTGGAGAGTGGTGTGTGACAGTGATGGAGAGTGGTGTGTGATAATGGTGGAGAGTGGTGTGTGACAGTGGTGGAGAGTGGGGAGTGGCAGTAGTGAAGAGTGGTGTGTGACCGTGGTGGAGAGTGGTGAGGAGCAGTGGTGGAGAGTGGTGTGTGACAGTGGTGGAGAGTGGTGTGTGACAGTGGTGGAGAGTGGTGTTTGGCAGTGGTGGAGAGTGGTGTGTGACAGTGGTGGAGAGTGGTGTGTGACAGTGGTGGAGAGTGGTGTGTGACAGTGGTGGAGAGTGGTGTGTGACAGTGGTGGAGATTGGTGTGTGACAGTGGTGGAGAGTGGTGTGTGACAGTGGTGGAGAGTTGTGAGGAGCAGTGGTGGAGAGTGGTGTGTGACAGTGGTGGAGAGTGGTGAGGAACAGTGGTGGAGAGTGGTGTGTGACAGTGGTGGAGAGTGGTGTTTTACAGTGGTGGAGAGTGGTGAGGAGCAGTGGTGGAGAGTGGTGTGTGACAGTAGTGGAGAGTGGTGTGTGGCAGTGGTGGAGAGTGGTGTGTGACAGTGGTGGAGAGTGGTGTGTGACAGTGGTGGAGAGTGGTGAGTGATATTGGTGGAGAGTGGTGTGTGACAGTGGAGGAGAGTGGTGTGTGACAGTGGTGGAGAGTGGTGTGTGACAGTGGTGGAGAGTGGTGAGTGATAGTGGTGGAGAGTGGTGTGTGACAGTGGTGGAGAGTGGTGAGTGATAGTGGTGGAGAGTGGTGTGTGACACTGGTGCAGAGTGGTGGGTGACAGTGGTGGAGAGTGGTGTATGACAGTGGTGGAGAGTGGTGTGTGACAGTGGTGGAGAGTGGTGTGTGACAGTGGTGGAGAGAGTATAAACATCAGAGGTCCGCGGTTGTTCAACGTCCTCCCAGCAAGCATAAGAAATATTGCCGGAACAACCGTGGACATTTTCAAGAGGAAACTAGATTTATTCCTCCAAGGAGTGCCGGACCAACCGGGCTGTGGTGGGTATGTGGGCCTGCGGGCCGCTCCAAGCAACAGCCTGGTGGACCAAACTCTCACAAGTCGAGCCTGGCCTCGGGCCGGGCTTGGGGAGTAGAAGAACTCCCAGAACCCCATCAACCAGGTATCAACCAGGTATCAACCAGTGGTGAGTGATAGTGGTGGAGAGTGGTGTGTGACAGTGGTGGAGAGTGGTGAGTGGCAGTGGTGAAGAGTGGTGTGTGACAGTGGTGGTGAGTGGTGTGTGACATTGGTGGAGAGTGGTGTGTGACAGTGGTGGAGAGTGGTGTGTGACAGAAGTGGTGAGTGGTGTGTGACCGTGGTGGAGAGTGGTGTGTGACAGTAGTGGAGAGTGGTGAGTGGCAGTGGTGAAGAGTGGTGTGTGACAGTGGTGGAGAGTGGTGAACGGCAGTGGTGGAGAGTGGTGTGTGACAGTGGTGGAGAGTGGTGTGTGATAATGGTGGAGAGTGGTGTGTGACAGTGGTGGAGAGTGGGGAGTGGCAGTAGTGAAGAGTGGTGTGTGACCGTGGTGGAGAGTGGTGAGGAGCAGTGGTGGAGAGTGGTGTGTGACAGTGGTGGAGAGTGGTGTGTGACAGTGGTGGAGAGTGGTGTGTGACAGTGGTGGAGAGTGGTGTGTGACAGTGGTGGAGAGTGGTGTGTGACAGTGGTGGAGAGTGGTGTGTGACAGTGGTGGAGAGTGGTGAGGAGCAGTGGTGGAGAGTGGTGTGTGACAGTGGTGGAGAGTGGTGAGGAACAGTGGTGGAGAGTGGTGTGTGACAGTGGTGGAGAGTGGTGTGTTACAGTGGTGGAGAGTGGTGAGGAGCAGTGGTGGAGAGTGGTGTGTGACAGTGGTGGAGAGTGGTGTGTGACAGTGGTGGAGAGTGGTGAGTGATAGTGGTGGAGAGTGGTGTGTGACAGTGGAGGAGAGTGGTGTGTGACAGTGGTGGAGAGTGGTGTGTGACAGTGGTGGAGAGTGGTGAGTGATAGTGGTGGAGAGTGGTGTGTGACAGTCGTGGAGAGTGGTGAGTGATAGTGGTGGAGAGTGGTGTGTGACAGTGGTGGAGAGTGGTGGGGAGTGGTGTGTGACAGTGGTGGAAAGTGGTGTGTGACAGTGGTGGAGAGTGGTGAGTGATAGTGGTGGAGAGTGGTGTGTGACAGTGGTGGAGAATGGTGGGTGACAACGGTGGAGAGTGGTGTGTGGCAGTGGTGGAGAGTGGTGAGTGACAGTGGCGGAGAGTGGTGAGTGACAGTGGTGGAGAGTGGTGTGTGGCAGTGGTGGAGAGTGGTGTGTGACAGTGGTGGAGAGTGGTGTGTGGCAGTAGTGGAGAGTGGTGTGTGACAGTGGTGGAGAGTGGTGTGTTACAGTGGTGGAGAGTGGTGTGTGACAGTGGTGGAGAGTGGAGAGTGACAGTTGTGGAGAGTGGTGTGTGGCAGTGATGGAAAGTGGTGTGTGGCAGTGGTGGAGAGTGGTGTGTGACAGTGGTGGAGAGTGGTGTGTGGCAGTAGTGGAGAGTGGTGTGTGACAGTGGTGGAGAGTGGTGTGTTACAGTGGTGGAGAGTGGTGTGTGACAGTGGTGGAGAGTGGAGAGTAACAGTTGTGGAGAGTGGTGTGTGGCAGTGATGGAAAGTGGTGTGTGGCAGTGGTGGAGAGTTGTGTGTGACGGTGGTGGAGAGTGGTGTGTGGCAGTGATGGAGAGTGGTGTGTGACAGTGGTGGAGAGTGGTGCGTGACAGTGGTGGAGAGTGGTGTGTGACAGTGGTGGAGAGTGGTGTGTGACAGTGGTGGAGAGTGGTGCGTGACAGTGGTGGAGAGTGGTGTGTGGCAGTGGTGGAGAGTGGTGTGTGACAGTAGTGGAGGGTGGTGTGTGACATTGGTGGAGAGTGGTGTGTGACAGTGATGGAGAGTGGTGTGTGGCAGTGGTGGAGAGTGGTGTGTGGCAGTGGTGGAGAGTGGTGTGTGACAGTGGTGTAGAGTGGTGTGTGAAATTGGTGGAGAGTGGTGTGTGACAGTGGTGGAGAGTGGTGTGTGACAGTGGTGGAGAGTGGTGAGTGATAGTGGTGGAGAGTGGTGTGTGACAGTGGAGGAGAGTGGTGTGTGACAGTGGTGGAGAGTGGTGTGTGACAGTGGTGGAGAGTGGTGAGTGATAGTGGTGGAGAGTGGTGTATGACTGGTGGAGAGTGGTGAGTGACAGTGGTGGAGAGTGGTGTGTGACAGTGGTGGAGAGTGGTGGGTGACAGTGATGGAGAGTGGTGTGTGACAGTGGTGGAAAGTGGTGTGTGACAGTGGTGGAGAGTGGTGAGTGATAGTGGTGGAGAGTGGTGTGTGACAGTGATGGAGAGTGGTGGGTGACAGTGGTGGAGAGTGGTGTGTGGCAATGGTGGAGAGTGGTGAGTGACAGTGGCGGAGAGTGGTGAGTGACAGTGGTGGAGAGTGGTGTGTGGCAGTGGTGGAGAGTGGTGTGTGACAGTGGTGGAGAGTGGTGTGTGTCAGTGGTGGAGAGTGGTGAGTGACAGTTGTGGAGAGTGGTGTGTGGCAGTGGTGGAGAGTTGTGTGTGGCAGTGGTGGAGAGTGGTGTGTGACAGTGGTGGAGAGTGGTGTGTGACAGTGGTGGAGAGTGGTGTGTGACAGTGGTGGAAAGTGGTGTGTGGCAGTGGTGGAGAGTGGTGTGTGACGGTGGTGGAAGGTGGTGTGTGGCAGTGATGGAGAGTGGTGTGTGGCAGTGGTGGAGAGTGGTGTGTGGCAGTGGTGGAGAGTGGTGTGTGGCAGTGGTGGAGAGTGGTGTGTGGCAGTGGTGGAGAGTGGTGTGTGACAGTGGTGGAGAGAGGTGTGTGACAGTGGTGGAGAGTGGTGCGTGACAGTGGTGGAGAGTGGTGTGTGACAGTGGTGGAGAGTGGTGTGTGACAGTGGTGGAGAGTGGTGCGTGACAGTGGTGGAGAGTGGTGTGTGGCAGTGGTGGAGAGTGGTGTGTGACAGTGGTGGAGAGTGGTGTGTGACAGTGGTGGAGAGTGGTGAGTGATAGTGGTGTGTGACAGTGGTGGAGAGTGGTGAGTGATAGTGGTGGAGAGTGGTGTGTGACACTGGTGCAGAGTGGTGGGTGACAGTGGTGGAGAGTGGTGTATGACAGTGGTGGAGAGTGGTGTGTGACAGTGGTGGAGAGTGGTGTGTGACAGTGGTGGAGAGAGTATAAACATCAGAGGTCCGCGGTTGTTCAACGTCCTCCCAGCAAGCATAAGAAATATTGCCGGAACAACCGTGGACATTTTCAAGAGGAAACTAGATTTATTCCTCCAAGGAGTGCCGGACCAACCGGGCTGTGGTGGGTATGTGGGCCTGCGGGCCGCTCCAAGCAACAGCCTGGTGGACCAAACTCTCACAAGTCGAGCCTGGCCTCGGGCCGGGCTTGGGGAGTAGAAGAACTCCCAGAACCCCATCAACCAGGTATCAACCAGGTATCAACCAGTGGTGAGTGATAGTGGTGGAGAGTGGTGTGTGACAGTGGTGGAGAGTGGTGAGTGGCAGTGGTGAAGAGTGGTGTGTGACAGTGGTGGTGAGTGGTGTGTGACAGTGGTGGAGAGTGGTGTGTGACAGTGGTGGAGAGTGGTGTGTGACAGAAGTGGTGAGTGGTGTGTGACCGTGGTGGAGAGTGGTGTGTGACAGTAGTGGAGAGTGGTGAGTGGCAGTGGTGAAGAGTGGTGTGTGACAGTGGTGGAGAGTGGTGAACGGCAGTGGTGGAGAGTGGTGTGTGACAGTGGTGGAGAGTGGTGTGTGATAATGGTGGAGAGTGGTGTGTGACAGTGGTGGAGAGTGGGGAGTGGCAGTAGTGAAGAGTGGTGTGTGACCGTGGTGGAGAGTGGTGAGGAGCAGTGGTGGAGAGTGGTGTGTGACAGTGGTGGAGAGTGGTGTGTGACAGTGGTGGAGAGTGGTGTGTGACAGTGGTGGAGAGTGGTGTGTGACAGTGGTGGAGAGTGGTGTGTGACAGTGGTGGAGAGTGGTGTGTGACAGTGGTGGAGAGTGGTGTGTGACAGTGGTGGAGAGTGGTGAGGAGCAGTGGTGGAGAGTGGTGTGTGACAGTGGTGGAGAGTGGTGAGGAACAGTGGTGGAGAGTGGTGTGTGACAGTGGTGGAGAGTGGTGTGTGACAGTGGTGGAGAGTGGTGTGTTACAGTGGTGGAGAGTGGTGAGGAGCAGTGGTGGAGAGTGGTGTGTGACAGTGGTGGAGAGTGGTGTGTGACAGTGGTGGAGAGTGGTGAGTGATAGTGGTGGAGAGTGGTGTGTGACAGTGGAGGAGAGTGGTGTGTGACAGTGGTGGAGAGTGGTGTGTGACAGTGGTGGAGAGTGGTGAGTGATAGTGGTGGAGAGTGGTGTGTGACAGTCGTGGAGAGTGGTGAGTGATAGTGGTGGAGAGTGGTGTGTGACAGTGGTGGAGAGTGGTGGGTGACAGTGGTGGAGAGTGGTGTGTGACAGTGGTGGAAAGTGGTGTGTGACAGTGGTGGAGAGTGGTGAGTGATAGTGGTGGAGAGTGGTGTGTGACAGTGGTGGAGAATGGTGGGTGACAACGGTGGAGAGTGGTGTGTGGCAGTGGTGGAGAGTGGTGAGTGACAGTGGCGGAGAGTGGTGAGTGACAGTGGTGGAGAGTGGTGTGTGGCAGTGGTGGAGAGTGGTGTGTGACAGTGGTGGAGAGTGGTGTGTGGCAGTAGTGGAGAGTGGTGTGTGACAGTGGTGGAGAGTGGTGTGTTACAGTGGTGGAGAGTGGTGTGTGACAGTGGTGGAGAGTGGAGAGTGACAGTTGTGGAGAGTGGTGTGTGGCAGTGATGGAAAGTGGTGTGTGGCAGTGGTGGAGAGTTGTGTGTGACGGTGGTGGAGAGTGGTGTGTGGCAGTGATGGAGAGTGGTGTGTGACAGTGGTGGAGAGTGGTGCGTGACAGTGGTGGAGAGTGGTGTGTGACAGTGGTGGAGAGTGGTGTGTGACAGTGGTGGAGAGTGGTGCGTGACAGTGGTGGAGAGTGGTGTGTGGCAGTGGTGGAGAGTGGTGTGTGACAGTAGTGGAGATTGGTGTGTGACATTGGTGGAGAGTGGTGTGTGACAGTGATGGAGAGTGGTGTGTGGCAGTGGTGGAGAGTGGTGTGTGGCAGTGGTGGAGAGTGGTGTGTGACAGTGGTGTAGAGTGGTGTGTGAAATTGGTGGAGAGTGGTGTGTGACAGTGGTGGAGAGTGGTGTGTGACAGTGGTGGAGAGTGGTGAGTGATAGTGGTGGAGAGTGGTGTGTGACAGTGGAGGAGAGTGGTGTGTGACAGTGGTGGAGAGTGGTGTGTGACAGTGGTGGAGAGTGGTGAGTGATAGTGGTGGAGAGTGGTGTGTGACAGTGGTGGAGAGTGGTGAGTGATAGTGGTGGAGAGTGGTGTGTGACAGTGGTGGAGAGTGGTGGGTGACAGTGGTGGAGAGTGGTGTGTGACAGTGGTGGAAAGTGGTGTGTGACAGTGGTGGAGAGTGGTGAGTGATAGTGGTGGAGAGTGGTGTGTGACAGTGATGGAGAGTGGTGGGTGACAGTGGTGGAGAGTAGTGTGTGGCAATGGTGGAGAGTGGTGAGTGACAGTGGCGGAGAGTGGTGATTGACAGTGGTGGAGAGTGGTGTGTGGCAGTGGTGGAGAGTGGTGTGTGACAGTGGTGGAGAGTGGTGTGTGGCAGTGGTGGAGAGTGGTGAGTGACAGTTGTGGAGAGTGGTGTGTGGCAGTGGTGGAGAGTTGTGTGTGGCAGTGGTGGAGAGTGGTGTGTGACAGTGGTGGAGAGTGGTGTGTGACAGTGGTGGAGAGTGGTGTGTGACAGTGGTGGAAAGTGGTGTGTGGCAGTGGTGGAGAGTGGTGTGTGACGGTGGTGGAGAGTGGTGTGTGGCAGTGATGGAGAGTGGTGTGTGGCAGTGGTGGAGAGTGGTGTGTGGCAGTGGTGGAGAGTGGTGTGTGGCAGTGGTGGAGAGTGGTGTGTGGCAGTGGTGGAGAGTGGTGTGTGACAGTGGTGGAGAGAGGTGTGTGACAGTGGTGGAGAGTGGTGCGTGACAGTGGTGGAGAGTGGTGTGTGACAGTGGTGGAGAGTGGTGTGTGGCAGTGGTGGAGAGTGGTGCGTGACAGTGGTGGAGAGTGGTGTGTGACAGTGGTGGAGAGTGGTGTGTGACAGTGGTGGAAAGTGGTGTGTGGCAGTGGTGGAGAGTGGTGTGTGACGGTGGTGGAGAGTGGTGTGTGGCAGTGATGGAGAGTGGTGTGTGGCAGTGGTGGAGAGTGGTGTGTGGCAGTGGTGGAGAGTGGTGTGTGGCAGTGGTGGAGAGTGGTGTGTGGCAGTGGTGGAGAGTGGTGTGTGACAGTGGTGGAGAGAGGTGTGTGACAGTGGTGGAGAGTGGTGCGTGACAGTGGTGGAGAGTGGTGTGTGACAGTGGTGGAGAGTGGTGTGTGACAGTGGTGGAGAGTGGTGCGTGACAGTGGTGGAGAGTGGTGTGTGGCAGTGGTGGAGAGTGGTGTGTGACAGTGGTGGAGAGTGGTGTGTGACAGTGGTGGAGAGTGGTGTGTGACAGTGATGGAGAGTGGTGTGTGGCAGTGGTGGAGAGTGGTGTGTGGCAGTGGTGGCGAGTGGTGTGTGACAGTGGTGTAGAGTGGTGTGTGACAGTGGTGGAGAGTGGTGTGTGACAGTGGTGGAGAGTGGTGTGTGACAGTGGTGGAGAGTGGTGTGTGAAATTGGTGGAGAGTGGTGTGTGACAGTGGTGGAGAGTGGTGTGTGACAGTGGTGGAGAGTGGTGTGTAACAGTGGTGGAGAGTGGTGAACGGCAGTGGTGGAGAGTGGTGTGTGGCAGTGGTGGAGAGTGGTGTGTGGCAGTGCTGGAGAGTGGTGTGTGGCAGTGGTGGAGAGTGGTGTGTGACAGTGGTGGAGAGTGGTGTGTGGCAGTGGTGGAGAGTGGTGTGTGACAGCGGTGGAGAGTGGTGTGTGACAGTGGTGGAGAGTGATGTGTGGCAGTGGTGGAGAGTGGTGTGTGACAGTGGTGGAGAGTGGTGTGTGACAGAAGTGAAGAGTGGTGTGTGACAGTGGTGGAGAGTGGTGTGTGACAGTGGTGGAGAGTGGTGTGTGACAGTGGTGGAGAGTGGTGTGTGACAGTGGTGGAGAGTGGTGTGTGACAGTGGTGGAGAGTGGTGTGTGACAGTGATGGAGAGTGGTGTGTGACAGTGGTGGAGAGTGGTGAGTGGCAGTGGTGAAGAGTGGTGTGTGACAGTGGTGGTGAGTGGTGTGTGACAGTGGTGGAGAGTGGTTATGACAGTGGTGGAGAGTGGTGTGTGACAGTGGTGGAGATTGGTGTGTGACAGTGGTGGTGAGTGGTGTGTGACAGTGGTGGAGAGTGGTGTGTGACAGTGGTGGAGAGTGGTGTGTGACAGTGGTGGAGAGTGGTGTGTGACAGTGGTGATGAGTGGTGTGTGACAGTGGTGGAGAGTGGTGTGTGACAGTGGTGGATAGTGGTGAGTTGCAGTGGTGAAGAGTGGTGTGTGACAGTGGTGGTGAGTGGTGTGTGACAGTGGTGGAGAGTGGTGTGTGACAGTGGTGGAGAGTGGTGTGTGACAGTGGTGGTGAGTGATGTGTGACAGTGGTGGAGAGTGGTGTGTGACAGTGGTGGAGAGTGGTGAGTGGCAGGGGTGAAGAGTGGTGTGTGACAGTGGTGGAGAGTGGTGAACGGCAGTGGTGGAGAGTGGTGTGTGACAGTGGAGGAGAGTGGTGTGTGACAGTGGTGGAGAGTGGTGTGTGACAGTGGTGGAGAGTGGGGAGTGGCAGTGGTGAAGAGTGGTTTGTGACAGTGGTGGAGAGTGGTGAGGAGCAGTGGTGGAGAGTGGTGTGTGACAGTGGTGGAGAGTGGTGTGTGACAGTGGTGGAGAGTGGTGTGTGACAGTGGTGGAGAGTGGTGAGGAGCAGTGGTGGAGAGTGGTGTGTGACAGTGGTGGAGAGTGGTGTGTGACAGTGGTGGAGAGTGGTGTGTGACAGTGGTGGAGAGTGGTGTGTGACAGTGGTGGAGAGTGGTGTGTGGCAGTGGTGGAGAGTGGTAAGGAGCAGTGGTGGAGAGTGGAGTGTGACAGTAGTGAAGAGTGGTGTGTGGCAGTGGTGGAGAGTGGTGTGTGACAGTGGTGGAGAGTGGTGTGTGACAGTGGTGGAGAGTGGTGTGTGACAGTGGTGGAGAGTGGTGTGTGGCAGTGGTGGAGAGTGGTGTGTGACAGTGGTGGAGAGTGGTGTGTTACAGTGGTGGAGAGTGGTGTGTGACAGTGGTGGAGAGTGGAGAGTGACAGTTGTGGAGAGTGGTGTGTGGCAGTGATGGAAAGTGGTGTGTGGCAGTGGTGGAGAGTTGTGTGTGACGGTGGTGGAGAGTGGTGTGTGGCAGTGATGGAGAGTGGTGTGTGGCAGTGGTGGAGAGTGGTGTGTGGCAGTGGTGGAGAGTGGTGTGTGGCAGTGGAAGAGAGTGGTGTGTGACAGTGGAGGAGAGTGGTGTGTGACAGTGGTGGAGAGTGGTGTGTGACAGTGGTGGAGAGTGGGGAGTGGCAGTGGTGAAGAGTGGTTTGTGACAGTGGTGGGGAGTGGAGAGGAGCAGTGGTGGAGAGTGGTGTGTGACAGTGGTGGAGAGTGGTGTGTGACAGTGGTGGAGAGTGGTGTGTGACAGTGGTGGAGAGTGGTGTGTGACAGTGGTGGAGAGTGGTGTGTGACAGTGGTGGAGAGTGGTGAGGAGCAGTGGTGGAGAGTGGTGTGTGACAGTGGTGGAGAGTGGTGTGTGACAGTGGTGGAGAGTGGAGTGTGGCAGTGGTGGAGAGTGGTAAGGAGCAGTGGTGGAGAGTGGAGTGTGACAGTAGTGGAGAGTGGTGTGTGGCAGTGGTGGAGAGTGGAGTGTGACAGTAGTGGAGAGTGGTGTGTGGCAGTGGTGGAGAGTGGTGTGTGACAGTGGTGGAGAGTGGTGTGTGACAGTGGTGGAGAGTGGTGAGTGATAGTGGTGGAGAGTGGTGTGTGACAGTGGAAGAGAGTGGTGTGTGACAGTGGTGGAGAGTGGTGTGTGACAGTGGTGGAGAGTGATGAGTGATAGTGGTGGAAAGTGGTGTGTGACAGTGGTGGAGAGTGGTGAGTGATAGTGGTGGAGAGTGGTGTGTGACAGTGGTGGAGAGTGGTGGGTGACAGTGGTGGAGAGCGGTGTGTGACAGTGGTGGAAAGTGGTGTGTGACAGTGGTGGAGAGTGGTAAGTGATAGTGGTGGAGAGTGGTGTGTGGCAGTGGTGGAGAGTGGTGAGTGACAGTGGCGGAGAGTGGTGAGTGACAGTGGTGGAGAGTGGTGTGTGGCAGTGGTGGAGAGTGGTGTGTGACAGTGGTGGAGAGTGGTGTGTGGCAGTGATGGAGAGTGGTGTGTGGCAACGGTGGAGAGTGGTGTGTGGCAGTGGTGGAGAGTGGTGTGTGACAGCGGTGGAGAGTGGTGTGTGACAGTGGTGGAGTAGTGTGTGGCAGTGGTGGAGAGTGGTGTGTGGCAGTGATGGAGAGTGGTGTGTGGCAGTGGTGGAGAGTGGTGTGTGGCAGTGGTGGAGAGTGGTGTGTGACAGCGGTGGAGAGTGGTGTGTGACAGTGGTGGAGTAGTGTGTGGCAGTGGTGGAGAGTGGTGTGTGGCAGTGGTGGAGAGTGGTGTGTGACAGTGGTGGAGAGTGGTGTGTGACAGTAGTGGAGAGTAGTGTGTGACAGTGGTGGAGAGTGGTGTGTGACAGTGGTGGAGAGTGGTGTGTGAAAGTGGTGGAGAGTGGTGTGTGGCAGTGGTGGAGAGTGGTGTGTGACAGTGGTGGAGAGTGGTGTGTAACAGTGGTGGAGAGTGGTGAACGGCAGTGGTGGAGAGTGGAGTGTGGCAGTGGTGGAGAGTGGTGTGTGGCAGTGGTGGAGAGTGGTGTGTGGCAGTGGTGGAGAGTGGTGTGTGACAGTGGTGGAGAGTGGTGTGTGACAGTGGTGGAGAGTGATGTGTGGCAGTGGTGGAGAGTGGTGTGTGACAGTGGTGGAGAGTGGTGTGTGACAGAAGTGAAGAGTGGTGTGTGACAGTGGTGGAGAGTGGTGTGTGACAGTGGTGGAGAGTGGTGTGTGACAGTGGTGGAGAGTGGTGTGTGACAGTGGTGGAGAGTGGTGTGTGACAGTGGTGGAGAGTGGTGTGTGACAGTGGTGGAGAGTGGTGTGTGACAGTGGTGGAGTGGTGTGTGACAGTGATGGAGAGTGGTGTGTGACAGTGGTGGAGAGTGGTGAGTGGCAGTGGTGAAGAGTGGTGTGTGACAGTGGTGGTGAGTGGTGTGTGACAGTGGTGGAGAGTGGTGTGTGACAGTGGTGGAGAGTGGTGTGTGACAGTGGTGGAGATTGGTGTGTGACAGTGGTGGTGAGTGGTGTGTGACAGTGGTGGAGAGTGGTGTGTGACAGTGGTGGAGAGTGGTGTGTGACAGTGGTGGAGAGTGGTGTGTGACAGTGGTGATGAGTGGTGTGTGACAGTGGTGGAGAGTGGTGTGTGACAGTGGTGGATAGTGGTGAGTTGCAGTGGTGAAGAGTGGTGTGTGACAGTGGTGGTGAGTGGTGTGTGACAGTGGTGGAGAGTGGTGTGTGACAGTGGTGGAGAGTGGTGTGTGACAGTGGTGGTGAGTGGTGTGTGACAGTGGTGGAGAGTGGTGTGTGACAGTGGTGGAGAGTGGTGAGTGGCAGTGGTGAAGAGTGGTGTGTGACAGTGGTGGAGAGTGGTGAACGGCAGTGGTGGAGAGTGGTGTGTGACAGTGGAGGAGAGTGGTGTGTGACAGTGGTGGAGAGTGGTGTGTGACAGTGGTGGAGAGTGGGGAGTGGCAGTGGTGAAGAGTGGTTTGTGACAGTGGTGGAGAGTGGTGAGGAGCAGTGGTGGAGAGTGGTGTGTGACAGTGGTGGAGAGTGGTGTGTGACAGTGGTGGAGAGTGGTGTGTGACAGTGGTGGAGAGTGGTGTGTGACAGTGGTGGAGAGTGGTGTGTGACAGTGGTGGAGAGTGGTGTGTGACAGTGGTGGAGAGTGGTGTGTGACAGTGGTGGAGAGTGGTGTGTGACTGTGGTGGAGAGTGGTGTGTGGCAGTGGTGGAGAGTGGTAAGGAGCAGTGGTGGAGAGTGGAGTGTGACAGTAGTGGAGAGTGGTGTGTGGCAGTGGTGGAGAGTGGTGTGTGACAGTGGTGGAGAGTGGTGTGTGACAGTGGTGGAGAGTGGTGAGTGATAGTGGTGGAGAGTGGTGTGTGACAGTGGAGGAGAGTGGTGTGTGACAGTGGTGGAGAGTGGTGTGTGACAGTGGTGGAGAGTGGTGAGTGATAGTGGTGGAAAGTGGTGTGTGACAGTGGTGGAGAGTGGTGAGTGATAGTGGTGGAGAGTGGTGTGTGACAGTGGTGGAGAGTGGTGGGTGACAGTGGTGGAGAGCGGTGTGTGACAGTGGTGGAAAGTGGTGTGACAGTGGTGGAGAGTGGTGAGTGATAGTGGTGGAGAGTGCTGTGTGACAGTGGTGGAGAGTGGTGGGTGACAGTGGTGGAGAGTGGTGTGTGGCATTGGTGGAGAGTGGTGAGTGACAGTGGCGGAGAGTGGTGAGTGACAGTGGTGGAGAGTGGTGTGTGGCATTGGTGGAGAGTGGTGAGTGACAGTGGCGGAGAGTGGTGAGTGACAGTGGTGGAGAGTGGTGTGTGGCAGTGGTGGAGAGTGGTGTGTGACAGTGGTGGAGAGTGGTGTGTGGCAGTGATGGAGAGTGGTGTGTGACAGTGGTGGAGAGTGGTGTGTGAAAGTGGTGGAGAGTGGTGTGTGGCAGTGGTGGAGAGTGGTGTGTGACAGTGGTGGAGAGTGGTGTGTGACAGTGGTGGAGAGTGGTGTGTGGCAGTGGTGGAGAGTTATGTGTGACAGTGGTGGAGAGTGGTGTGTGACAGTGGTGGAGAGTGGTGTGTGACACCGGTGGAGAGTGGTGTGTGACAGTGGTGGAGAGTAATGTGTGACAGTAGTGGAGAATGGTGTGTGACAGTGGTGGAGAGTGGTGTGTGACAGTGGTGGAGAGTGGTGTGTGACAGTGGTGGAGAGTGGTGTGTTACAGTGGTGGAGAGTGGTGTGTGACAGTGGTGGAGAGTGGTGTGTGGCAGTGGTGGAGAGTGGTGTGTGGCAGTGGTGGAGAGTGGTGTGTGACAGCGGTGGAGAGTGGTATGTGACAGTGGTGGAGTAGTGTGTGGCAGTGGTGGAGAGTGGTGTGTGGCAGTGGTGGAGAGTGGTGTGTGACAGTGGTGGAGAGTGGTGTGTGACAGTGGTGGAGAGTGGTGTGTGACAGTGGTGGAGAGTGGTGTGTGACAGTGGTGGAGAGTGGTGTGTGACAGTGGTGGAGAGTGGTGTGTGGCAGTGGTGGAGAGTGGTGTGTGACAGTGGTGGAGAGTGGTGTGTGACAGTGGTGGAGAGTGGTGTGTGGCAGTGGTGGAGAGTTATGTGTGACAGTGGTGGAGAGTGGTGTGTGACAGTGGTGGAGAGTGGTGTGTGACACCGGTGGAGAGTGGTGTGTGACAGTGGTGGAGAGTAATGTGTGACAGTAGTGGAGAATGGTGTGTGACAGTGGTGGAGAGTGGTGTGTGACAGTGGTGGAGAGTGGTGTGTGACAGTGGTGGAGAGTGGTGTGTTACAGTGGTGGAGAGTGGTGTGTGACAGTGGTGGAGAGTGGTGTGTGACAGTGATGTAGAGTGGTGTGTGACAGTGGTGGAGAGTGGTGAGTGGCAGTGGTGAAGAGTGGTGTGTGACAGTGGTGGTGAGTGGTGTGTGACAGTGGTGGAGATTGGTGTGTGACAGTGGTGGTGAATGGTGTGTGACAGTGGTGGAGAGTGGTGAGTGACAGTGGTGGTGAGTGGTGTGTGACAGTGGTGGAGAGTGGTGTGTGACAGCGGTGGTGAGTGGTGTGTGACAGTGGTGGAGAGTGGTGTGTGACAGTGGTGGAAGAGTGGTGTGTGACAGTGGTGGAGAGTGGTGAGTGATAGTGGTGGAGAGTGGTGTGTGACAGTGGTGGAGAGTGGTGGGTGACAGTGGTGGAGAGTGGTGTGTGACAGTGGTGGAGAGTGGTGTGTGACAGTGGTGGAGAGTGGTGAGTGATAGTGGTGGAGAGTGGTGTGTGACAGTGGTGGAGAGTGGTGTGTGACAGTGGTGGAGAGTGGTGTGTGACAGTGGTGGAGAGTGGTGTGTGACAGTGGTGGAGAGTGGTGAGTGACAGTGGTGGAGAGTGGTGTGTGACAGTGGTGGAGAGTGGTGGGTGACAGTGGTGGAGAGTGGTGTGTGACAGTGGTGGAGAGTGGTGTGTGACAGTGGTGGAGAGTGGTGTGTGACAGTGGTGGAGAGTGGTGTGTGACAGTGGTGGAGAGTGGTGTGTGACAGTGGTGGAGAGTGGTGTGTGACAGTGGTGGAGAGTGGTGTGTGACAGTGGTGGAGAGTGGTGTGTGGCAGTGGTGGAGAGTGGTGTGTGACAGTGGTGGAGAGTGGTGTGTGACAGTGGTGGAGAGTGGTGTGTGACAGTGGTGGAGAGTGGTGTGTGACAGTGGTGGAGAGTGGTGTGTGACAGTGGTGGAGAGTGGTGTGTGACAGTGGTGGAGAGTGGTGTGTGACAGTGGTGGAGAGTGGTGTGTGGCAGTGGTGGAGAGTGGTGTGTGACAGTGGTGGAGAGTGGTGTGTGACAGTGGTGGAGAGTGGTGTGTGGCAGTGGTGGAGAGTGGTGTGTGGCAGTGGTGGAGAGTGGTGTGTGACAGTGGTGGAGAGTGGTGTGTGGCAGTGGTGGAGAGTGGTGTGTGACAGTGGTGGAGAGTGGTGTGTGACAGTGGTGGAGAGTGGTGTGTGACAGTGGTGGAGAGTGGTGTGTGGCAGTGGTGGAGAGTGGTGTGTGGCAGTGGTGGAGAGTGGTGTGTGACAGTGGTGGAGAGTGGTGTGTGGACAGTGGTGGAGAGTGGTGTGTGACAGTGGTGGAGAGTGGTGTGTGGCAGTGGTGGAGAGTGGTGTGTGGCAGTGGTGGAGAGTGGTGTGTGACAGTGGTGGAGAGTGGTGTGTGACAGTGGTGGAGAGTGGTGTGTGACAGTGGTGGAGAGTGGTGTGTGACAGTGGTGGAGAGTGGTGTGTGACAGTGGTGGAGAGTGGTGTGTGGCAGTGGTGGATAG
>NW_027190787.1:0-26767 GCF_040958095.1 Procambarus clarkii
AAGAATGCCGTCAGCCACTGCTTTCTTGAGAAATCTTCGGATGTAAATGGCGATCTTGGCAGCCTCGACTTTGTTGTTGGCAACAACGTACTTCTTGATTGCTTGTAGAGACGAGCCCTTACGGTCTTTGAGTGCTGCGACCGCGGCTAGAACCATTTGACTAGTTTTCGGGTGAGCAACCTGGACGCGAGGTTTCCTGGTGGTGGCCACCACAGCAGCAGCAGCAGCCGCAGCCTTCTTGGTAGGCTTTGCTTCTACCATGATGATGATGAGATAACCAAGGTGATGAGAGACGCTCAGACAGTCACGGGGGAATGATGCTGCCGCCGCTTGAGCCGAACCTATTATGTGCCGGCACGGTACAGAAGCTGCAACCTGGCAACTCGTCCACCAATCACGACGGTTGGTTTTACGGCTCCGAAAACCTGGATCCCATATCTTCTCTAAAATAGAAGCATTTGTTCATGTTCTTTGTAAAAGTATCATAAAGCAGGACAGATGAGAACAAATATCATAAAAACTGAAGAGCAATGAGCACACACATGTATGTATTACAAAAGAAAATCCACAAATTCATTAGAATTGGCAGGGTAGGCTGAGGAAGTAGGTAGATGTAAAATGTCTGTAAATGGCGAAAGAACATAAACCCAAGACTGAATAAACGATGTTAAATATCCATGCCAAGGAGACAAAAATATGTTAGGATACAATTACCATTAAGACACCACAAGAAGGTCCGTATCCGGCCGTGAATGACTAAAAAAGAGTTGGTTATTAGCCACAATGTGTAGCAGTCTCATGCCAACGGCCATACCACGTTGAGAACACGCTTCTCGTCCGATCAGCGAAGTTAAGCAACGTTGGGTTGGTTAGTACGTGGATGGTGACCGCCTGGGAACACCAAATGCTGTGGCAATAATGTTTTTTGTTTTGTTTTGTTTTGTTTCGTTTGTTTTTGTTTGAATGGCTGGGCTGGCTGGCTCCACGGGAAATTCACGGAGTTGTGTGGAATAAGGCCTGGTAAAATGAATTAATATGTATGTCATGTTTAAAACAAACTCGCTTAATATAGTGTGTGAGGCTTTATACAAAAACAAACAACCAAAACAAAACATGTTGTATATATATATATATATTATATATATATATATATTATTATATATATATAGTATATTATATATATATATATATATATATATATATATATAGCTTAATCCGGGTTTGAACTCGCAACTCCAAGAATACGCATCACTTATATACACTTTACCACTGGACCACTGCAGGACACTTGATGCGAGGTATCAATTTAATGACGTAAATGCCATTTCCACAAATAAATGATAATTTAAAAGTATTTATATGTACAAATCTTTTCTGTTTAAAAGGCTACAATATCAGTTACTGATATAATTTGTGTTAATGTTTCTATACCCACAGGAAGGCATGTTTTTGCTTATATGTAAGGGGTACGGAGAAGGAATCCACAGACCATCATTCCCCTTCCCCCCCCCCCCCCCCTCCCACCTACTACCACCACCACCACCACCACCACCACTACTCACCACCAATCACCACCAATCACCACCACCACCACCAATCACCACCAATCACCACCACCACACCTAACCGAAAACCCCCTAACACATCAACCCTCCCCCCAATCAACAGGCGAAATAATAACCCTCAAATGCCTGCCTGCCTGCCAGCCAGCCAATACTAACGGTCTTCTCAGAAAGAAAATCTCTTTGTATCTGTATTACTTGATGAAATGTATGATTCTAATAATGAAAATAAATTGTTATGTCGGTTGTATGAGCATAATGACCAATATGCACATGATATGAATGAATTAAATAGTGTAGTTTTAAGTAATTAGGTTGTAGACACATTAAGCGGATATGATATTTGACGCGTCCAGAACTGGTGATTTTTGGTTTAGTTTTAAATGCACCACCACCACCACCATTGCTTCCCCAGAGCCTAATTAAGGACCGGTAAAAGGAGTCAATATGTATGTCATCTATAAAACCAAAGAATGAATAAAAACACACACACACACACCTACATAATAGTACTAGGAAGATTGTATGGCATAAAAAAAAAAAAAGTACTCCCATTGGGTCGTTTGAACTCGCGACTTCCAAAACACCAGCCACACACCTTACCACCCAGCCACCATAGAGTTGGTATAATTGTGCAACTTTAGTTATAAAACTAAAGTTCTTATTGTCTCAAATCTTATTGTCTGTTCTATGAAAAGGCATGATGTAAATTATGTATTTTTTGAATGATTGAATTGTAGGCACATTAAGCGGATTCGATATTTGATATATCCAGAAAAGGTGATTTCTGTTCAGTTTTAAAATGCATCACCGTTAACGCTAAAGGACTGGTAAAACGACTCGATGTTTGTCATTTTTAAAATAAACACTAAAACTAGGCCCTTAACATATATAATGTTTGAATATAAATTGAATGCATATAAATACAAAGTGGGAGTGGCTGGCTGGCTGGCTGCCTGCCTGCCTGGCTGGCTGGCTGGCTGGCTGGCTGGCTGGCTGGCTGGCTGGCTGGCTGACTGGCTGGCTGGCTGCCTGCCTGCCTGCCTGCCTGCCTGCCTGCCTGCCTGCCTGCCTGCCTGCCTGCCTGCCTGCCTGCCTGCCTGGCTGGCTGGCTGGCTGGCTGGCTGGCTGGCTGGCTGCCCGCCCGCCCGCCCGCCCGCCCGCCCGCCCGCCTGCTTGCCTTGCCTTGCCTTGCCTTGCCTTGCCTGTCCTGTCCTGTTATTGCCTTGCCTTGCCTTGCCTTGCCTTGCCTTGCCTTGCCTTGCCTTGCCCTGCCCTGCCTTGGCTGCAGCTGGCTGGCTGGCCGTAAATCAACTCTTAACAACACCACACCACACCACACCATCACTCATCACCCATCACCCACCACCGGCCCCAGTCTCCCAGCCTCTCTTATATACCCGAGCAGGCCCTTTAAATTATTTGAATTGTTGCACTTCGGCCAATGGCACGATCGCTGCTGCTCAAACATATTCTGGTTCACAAGTATTATAATATATTATATTATATTATATTATATATATATATATATATATATATATATATATATATATATATATATATATATATATATATATATATATATATATATATATATATTTATTCATGAAACACATTAAAACCTTGATCATTTATTCATTCATTACGTCTAGTGAAGAATTGCTTTTGTTCATTTGTATGATTAAAAATTGATAGAATATGAATTCCTCGCTTAAAGTAAAATATAAAATATATATTGGATTTATATGATTGGTTAATATTCCAAGTGATGCTGAATATCCCCTATAATTTTGTTTTGTTTGTTTGTTTGTTATGTACACATTCCAATGAAATCAATATAAATGTTATTATTAATGTTTGAAAGTTGATTGTCTACTTGAATCTCTCTATTAAAGTGTGTGTGGCTCCGGATGGAGCCTGGTTATGGTATTTGTCGTGGTGGGTGGCAGAAGTGCTTACTTCTTCTCTGTCTTCTTTGGCAAAAGAACTGCCTGAATGTTTGGAAGAACACCTCCCTGTGCAATGGTTACGCCAGACAGAAGTTTGTTGAGTTCTTCGTCGTTGCGGATGGCCAACTGCAAGTGACGTGGGATGATACGGGTCTTCTTGTTGTCACGTGCGGCGTTACCGGCGAGCTCCAGAACTTCGGCAGCGAGGTATTCCATGACGGCTGCCAGGTAGACAGGAGCGCCAGCACCGACGCGTTCGGCGTAGTTGCCTTTACGCAGCAGACGGTGAATTCTGCCCACGGGGAACTGAAGTCCGGCCCTGCTGGAGCGAGACTTTGACTTGCCCTTCACTTTGCCTCCCTTGCCGCGTCCTGACATTGCTGCTGCTGTTGTGGGTTTGTGGTGTTTTATGCCGGCCCGCAGATCGAGCTTCGTGTTATATACCCCGCTCAGGATCAAGGGAGTCCGCCACTGACCAATCAGCGCGCTCCGCCACGCGACCCGCTCTGAGCTGAGTCGCGAGCGGGATATAAAAGGAAAGCTCGACTCGCGCAAAAGTTCATTATTGTATCGCAACGCCAGCCAGCACGAGCATCATCATCATGCCACCCAAGGCATCTGGAAAGGCTGCCAAGAAGGCCGGAAAGGCCCAGAAGGCCATTGCCAAGGGCGATAAGAAAAAGAAGCGCAGGAGGAAGGAGAGCTACAGCATCTACATCTACAAAGTGCTGAAGCAGGTCCACCCCGACACTGGTATCTCTTCCAAAGCCATGTCGATCATGAACTCGTTCGTGAACGACATCTTCGAGCGCATCGCCGCCGAGGCTTCTCGCCTGGCCCACTACAACAAGCGTTCCACCATTACCAGTCGGGAGATCCAGACGGCTGTAAGGCTCCTGTTGCCCGGAGAACTGGCCAAGCACGCCGTCTCTGAGGGCACTAAGGCCGTCACCAAGTACACCTCCTCCAAGTAAACGGCTTACTTACTGCCCTGTGGTGGTGGCTTGGCCTCAAACCAACAAACTCGGCTCCATTGGAGCCACACTTTAATTTCTAAAGAGATTGTGAGTGTTAGACACCAATACTATTATAACAAAAACCTCTGTCACTGAAAGCAAATAGCTATAAAATGAGAATATTTATGAAACTGTCTGTGTGTGTTTCTCTCTCTCAGTCTCTGTCTGTCTGTCTGTCTGTCTGTCTGTCTGTCTGTCTGTCTGTCTGTCTGTCTGTCTGTCTGTCTGTCTGTCTCTGTCTCTGTCTCTGTCTCTGTCTCTGCATGTCTCTCTCTCTCTCTCTCTCTCTCTCTCTCAACACACATATAAACACTCGGTATCTTTTTTCTAGAGATTAGAGATTCATTGTTATGTTCCACATTAGGATTACTATGCAGGCCACCCTCTTAAGGTTTGAAAATGTCAAGAAAACGGTTAATTTAAAATGTCATCTCCTAACTTAACAGATTAAGCCAGAGGACCAAAAACAGAATAAAACAGGACAGGACAGTATGTCACTTATACAAGCTGCTTTTATTTCTAGTACAGTATGACAATTTTTTTTTTTTTTTTTTTTTTGGAGGGGGGGGGGGGGGGGAGGAGGATCCTTGGCAGTGCATAAGAATGAAAAGCGACGGCGTTTTGTTTGTAAGAGGACAGGTTGTACTACAAATGACTTGATTTATTGATATCACGTGTACAGTGTATGTATGACACCTAAATTATTGTATTTATTTATTTATTATATGTATAGATGAAGGTAAATTCATATGACTGATGCTAGGAATGTCTGAAATCTCCTTAGAAGGATATTTTGGCCCTGAGAAGGGCCGAGTTTGGTGTATACTAGGGTGGTCGTTTTAGCTTATGCACGCTCTCCACGGATACGGCGAGCAAGCTGAATGTCCTTTGGCATGATGGTGACACGCTTGGCGTGGATGGCACAGAGGTTAGTGTCCTCGAAGAGACCGACCAGGTAAGCCTCGGATGCCTCCTGTAAAGCCATGACGGCAGACGACTGGAAGCGAAGATCGGTCTTGAAGTCCTGGGCAATCTCGCGCACCAGACGCTGGAAGGGAAGTTTCCTGATGAGCAACTCTGTGCTCTTCTGGTAACGACGGATCTCACGCAGGGCGACCGTTCCGGGCCTGTAACGGTGAGGCTTCTTCACGCCCCCTGTGGCAGGAGCAGACTTGCGTGCTGCCTTGGTGGCCAGCTGCTTACGAGGAGCCTTGCCTCCCGTGGACTTGCGAGCAGTCTGCTTGGTGCGAGCCATGGTGAACAACTGTGGTTTGTGATGGCCGGCGCCGAAAAATTTTTGCTTATATACGCCGTCTCGAGGCGCTTGCTCGAGCGCCATTGGCTGCTCGACTCGCCTACGTCACCCCGTTGCCCCTCCCCTCCTTCCTCTGGCTGCAGCCAACAGGCAGCTCACCTCAAACACTATTATCGCTGATTTTGCTCTATTTTTTGGATTTGTGCAAAAGTCATTTCACAGAGACGTGAAACAGACGAGTAGGCAACTGCAGTTTTGAAAGCGTTGTGAGAAAGCCGTGTTTCTGCTCGAGTACAAGCATAAAGTAAGGACAGGCAGGAGTTAGGAGTTGCCATGCTACAAGTACGTCCGCTTGACGGGATATAGTCTGGGGAAATCGTGCCGAAATTTTATTATTCACACAACTTCAACACCATGACTGGACGCGGCAAGGGAGGCAAGGGACTCGGAAAGGGTGGCGCCAAGCGTCATCGTAAGGTGCTACGTGACAACATCCAGGGCATCACCAAGCCCGCTATTCGTCGCTTAGCTCGTCGTGGCGGCGTGAAGCGTATTTCGGGTCTCATCTACGAAGAGACCCGTGGCGTCCTGAAGGTGTTCCTCGAGAACGTCATCCGTGATGCTGTAACCTACACGGAACACGCCAAGAGGAAGACCGTCACTTGCCATGGACGTGGTGTACGCTCTGAAGCGCCAGGGTCGTACCCTCTACGGATTCGGCGGATAAGAGCTTGGCTAATCCATCGATTCCACCCACCACCACCTCAAAACGGGACCTAATTAGGTCCCTATACTTTTTTACTGAAGGGCTTAATAGACGATAACATAAATTGTTTTGATATCAGCTAGCACATTGGGTCTTATGAAATCTATTTTTTATCCTCGCATGCTTAAAGGGACTCTGATTGGGGAGGGAGGGGTGGGGGGGGGGGGGGAAGGTTTGTTCCGTTATATACTAGCAGAGCAGGATCCATTGGTGGTGGGGGGGGGGGGGGGGTGAGGGAGAGAGAGAGAGAGAGAGAGATCTTTCCCAACTCTTCCTTTTTACATGAGTGAGCTACCCGTTTTATTCATTTTATCCTTCTCAGAGCTGTTTTGATAGTATCCAAATGATGGTAAATGAAAAGGGAGGACACGAATATCTACCCAGAATTCAGGACTGGCAATCGATATGCATGTTTGAGTGCGAATCTTTTTCTCTCTCAACTTAGGTATACGTTTATGTCGTACCTAAAAGCGAGAACCACACTATTGGGACAAGTATGCAAGGCCCAATTTTCCTAACAAGCACAGTTAATTTTGTTATTTTCGAACATTTCTTTCCAAATTGGTTTATCCAATTAACAGTATTATATTAAGATCATGAATTGCTGGGTTAGGTTAGGTTAGGTTAGCTTAGCTTAGGTTAGGTTAGCTTAGCTTGGGTTAGCATAGGTTAGGTTAGGTTTGATTACATTTCTATGTTAGATTTAACTCAAATTCAAAACAATTGCAGTCATTCGGCTTGTTAGTCAACTTGCCTCTAATAGGGGCAATTTGTCTAACAAGACTATTTAGTTTTGTGTGCATATATATATATATATATATATATATATATATATATATATATATATATATATATATATATATATATATATATATATATATATATATATATATATATTATAGCTTCAAGACTCCGAACCAATATTGAAGCATCAAGAGGAAGTGCTTGTGTTATGGGCCAATAGGCCTTCTGCAGTTACTTCCATTCTTATGTTTTTATTCCCATTGGTTCGTGTTTTATCTTGTGTAAATGTCAATCACCTCACCCAAAACTTTGGTACCATATCACCTCACCCATATATGTGTGTATATATATATATATATATATATATATATATATATATATATATATATATATATATATATATATATATATATATATATATATATATATATATATATATATATATATATATATATATAATATACAGAGTAAATCTACCCCAAAAGTAATGATTTATTTGTCTACAAAACTAAACTCTTTTTGGAATCATATGAGGCCCCTCCACTGAGGGGGGAGGCCTGGATGTTTATTGTCATGTGTATTCATGCTGCTTGCATGTCGTCGTTTATTTTGCCTTTGTTGTTTTCTTGACAGCTTTCTTTGCCTTGGGTGGTTTGGGAGATTTTGAAGCTCTCTTTATTTTGGGCTTTTTGTTCCCAACAACAAGCTGCTGCTGCTGCTGCTGCTTCTTTTTCAAGGCTGTAGGTGGTTTGTTGCTTGTGGCGGCTTTCTTGGGAGTTACCACGGCCTTCTTTGCTGCTGTAGATGGTTTCTTGGTTGTGGTAGCTTTCTTGGGAGTTAGAACGGCCCTCTTCTCTGCTACGGCCAGCTTGAATGATCCACTAGCTCCACTTCCCTTGGTCTGAACAAGAATGCCGTCAGCCACTGCTTTCTTGAGAAATCTTCGGATGTAAATGGCGATCTTGGCAGCCTCGACTTTGTTGTTGGCAACAACGTACTTCTTGATTGCTTGTAGAGACGAGCCCTTACGGTCTTTGAGTGCTGCGACCGCGGCTAGAACCATTTGACTAGTTTTCGGGTGAGCAACCTGGACGCGAGGTTTCCTGGTGGTGGCCACCACAGCAGCAGCAGCCGCAGCCTTCTTGGTAGGCTTTGCTTCTACCATGATGATGATGATGAACCAACCAAGGTGATGAGAGACGCTCAGACAGTCACGGGGGAATGATGCTGCCGCCGCTTGAGCCGAACCTATTTATGTGCCGGCACGGTACAGAAGCTGCAACCTGGCAACTCGTCCACCAATCACGACGGTTGGTTTTACGGCTCCGAAACCTGGATCCCATATCTTCTCTAAAATAGAAGCATTTGTTCATGTTCTTTGTAAAAGTATCATAAAGCAGGACAGATGAGACAAATATCATAAAAACTGAAGAGCAGATGAGCACACACATGTATGTATTACAAAAGAAAATCCACAAATTCATTAGAAATTGGCAGGGTAGGCTGAGGAAGTAGGTAGATGTAAAATGTCTGTAAATGGCGAAAGAACATAAACCCAAGACTGAATAAACGATGTTAAATATCCATGCCAAGGAGACAAAAATATGTTAGGATACAATTACCATTAAGACACCACAAGAAGGTCCGTATCCTGCCGTGATGACTAAAAAGAGTTGGTTATTAGCCACAATGTGTAGGCAGTCTCATGCCAACGGCCATACCACGTTGAGAACACCGCTTCTCGTCCGATCAGCGAAGTTAAGCAACGTTGGGTTTGGTTAGTACTTGGATGGGTGACCGCCTGGGAACACCAAATGCTGTTGGCAATAATGTTTTTTGTTTTGTTTTGTTTTGTTTCGTTTGTTTTTGTTTGAATGGCTGGCTGGCTGGCTGGCTGGCTCCACGGGAAATTCACGGAGTTGTGTGGAATAAGGCCTGGTAAAATGAATTAATATGTATGTCATGTTTAAAACAAACTCGCTTAATATAGTGTGTGAGGCTTTATACAAAAACAAACAACCAAAACAAAACATGTTGTATATATATATATATATATATATATATATATATATATATATATATATATATATATATATATATATATATATATATATATATATATATATAGCTTAATCCGGGTTTGAACTCGCAACTCCAAGAATACGCATCACTTATATACACTTTACCACTGGACCACTGCAGGACACTTGATGCTGAGGTATCAATTTAATGACGTAAATGCCATTTCCACAAATAAATGATAATTTAAAAGTATTTGTATGTACAAATCTTTTCTGTTTAAAAGGCTACAATATCAGTTACTGATATAATTTGTGTTAATGTTTCTATACCCACAGGAAGGCATGTTTTTGCTTATATGTAAGGGGTACGGAGAAGGAATCCACAGACCATCATTCCCCTTCCCCCCCCCCCCCCCCCCCCCTCCCACCTACTACCACCACCACCACCACCACCACCACTACTCACCACCAATCACCACCAATCACCACCACCACCACCAATCACCACCAATCACCACCACCACACCTAACCGAAAACCCCCTAACACATCAACCCTCCCCCCAATCAACAGGCGAAATAATAACCCTCAAATGCCTGCCTGCCTGCCAGCCAGCCAATACTAACGGTCTTCTCAGAAAGAAAATCTCTTTGTATCTGTATTACTTGATGAAATGTATGATTCTAATAATGAAAATAAATTGTTATGTCGGTTGTATGAGCATAATGACCAATATGCACATGATATGAATGAATTAAATAGTGTAGTTTTAAGTAATTAGGTTGTAGACACATTAAGCGGATATGATATTTGACGCGTCCAGAACTGGTGATTTTTGGTTTAGTTTTAAATGCACCACCACCACCACCATTGCTTCCCCAGAGCCTAATTAAGGACCGGTAAAAGGAGTCAATATGTATGTCATCTATAAAACCAAAGAATGAATAAAAACACACACACACACACCTACATAATAGTACTAGGAAGATTGTATGGCATAAAAAAAAAAAAAAGTACTCCCATTGGGTCGTTTGAACTCGCGACTTCCAAAACACCAGCCACACACCTTACCACCCAGCCACCATAGAGTTGGTATAATTGTGCAACTTTAGTTATAAAACTAAAGTTCTTATTGTCTCAAATCTTATTGTCTGTTCTATGAAAAGGCATGATGTAAATTATGTATTTTTTGAATGATTGAATTGTAGGCACATTAAGCGGATTCGATATTTGATATATCCAGAAAAGGTGATTTCTGTTCAGTTTTAAAATGCATCACCGTTAACGCTAAAGGACTGGTAAAACGACTCGATGTTTGTCATTTTTAAAATAAACACTAAAACTAGGCCCTTAACATATATAATGTTTGAATATAAATTGAATGCATATAAATACAAAGTGGGAGTGGCTGGCTGGCTGGCTGCCTGCCTGCCTGGCTGGCTGGCTGGCTGGCTGGCTGGCTGGCTGGCTGGCTGGCTGGCTGACTGGCTGGCTGGCTGCCTGCCTGCCTGCCTGCCTGCCTGCCTGCCTGCCTGCCTGCCTGCCTGCCTGCCTGCCTGGCTGGCTGGCTGGCTGGCTGGCTGGCTGGCTGGCTGGCTGCCCGCCCGCCCGCCCGCCCGCCCGCCCGCCCGCCTGCTTGCCTTGCCTTGCCTTGCCTTGCCTTGCCTGTCCTGTCCTGTTATTGCCTTGCCTTGCCTTGCCTTGCCTTGCCTTGCCTTGCCTTGCCCTGCCCTGCCTTGGCTGCAGCTGGCTGGCTGGCCGTAAATCAACTCTTAACAACACCACACCACACCACACCATCACTCATCACCCATCACCCACCACCGGCCCCAGTCTCCCAGCCTCTCTTATATACCCGAGCAGGCCCTTTAAATTATTTGAATTGTTGCACTTCGGCCAATGGCACGATCGCTGCTGCTCAAACATATTCTGGTTCACAAGTATTATAATATATTATATTATATTATATTATATATATATATATATATATATATATATATATATATATATATATATATATATATATATATATATATATATATATATTTATTCATGAAACACATTAAAACCTTGATCATTTATTCATTCATTACGTCTAGTGAAGAATTGCTTTTGTTCATTTGTATGATTAAAAATTGATAGAATATGAATTCCTCGCTTAAAGTAAAATATAAAATATATATTGGATTTATATGATTGGTTAATATTCCAAGTGATGCTGAATATCCCCTATAATTTTGTTTTGTTTGTTTGTTTGTTATGTACACATTCCAAATGAAATCAATATAAATGTTATTATTAATGTTTGAAAGTTGATTGTCTACTTGAATCTCTCTATTAAAGTGTGTGTGGCTCCGGATGGAGCCTGGTTATGGTATTTGTCGTGGTGGGTGGCAGAAGTGCTTACTTCTTCTCTGTCTTCTTTGGCAAAAGAACTGCCTGAATGTTTGGAAGAACACCTCCCTGTGCAATGGTTACGCCAGACAGAAGTTTGTTGAGTTCTTCGTCGTTGCGGATGGCCAACTGCAAGTGACGTGGGATGATACGGGTCTTCTTGTTGTCACGTGCGGCGTTACCGGCGAGCTCCAGAACTTCGGCAGCGAGGTATTCCATGACGGCTGCCAGGTAGACAGGAGCGCCAGCACCGACGCGTTCGGCGTAGTTGCCTTTACGCAGCAGACGGTGAATTCTGCCCACGGGGAACTGAAGTCCGGCCCTGCTGGAGCGAGACTTTGACTTGCCCTTCACTTTGCCTCCCTTGCCGCGTCCTGACATTGCTGCTGCTGTTGTGGGTTTGTGGTGTTTTATGCCGGCTTTGCTTTGATGTCCATAGGGAATGGAAAGGATGGGGGAGGTAGAGGGATGGGGAGATGAAATTCAGGAAGAGGATGCGGGTGTAGAGAGAGAGGAGGTTTGAAAGTTCGGTGGCCTGTCCACCATGGGTTGACATTTTTGTATGTGTTGTTTGTTTGCGTGTGTGTTATGTTGGGTTGTCAGTACATTGGCTGGGGGGGCTAGTGTTTGTGACCTTGTTGGTGTCCTAAAGCACTAGAGCCGATGGAGTTGGCTGAAGGAGGCTAATCTTAGAAACATCAGGGTAGTTACACTTCTGACGCCACGACAAATGGTTTTTTGGTTTTATATTTTTTTGTAGGTGTTTTATTTATATATATATTTTTTTTTTTTTTTTTTTTTTTTTTTTTTTTTTTTTTTTTTTTTTATTTATTTATTTATTTATTTATTTATTATTTTTTTTTTTTTTTTTTATTATTTATTATTATTTTTTTTTTCTTTCTTTCTTTATTCTTCATTTGGTGTAGATTGGGTCCGGGATGGGCCACTCATCTGGATCGTCTGGCAGACCGCTTAGTATCTGAGGGCTTGGGAAGGCCTCATCATGGATATGTCTGATCACTTTTTGTTGGAGAGTGATTCTTCTGGTTCTGTGTGGTGGTTCGTGGATCTCGTAGTCGCTGGTGGTGTTTTCTGCTACGAAGGGATCTTCTGGGTCTGGGACATACATGTTCTTCATACGGTACAGCTGTCTTCTGGCCAGGTAGCTGAGCCTAATGTTCATTGGCTTCATGTTGAGCGTCTCATGGATCAGGTCGGTTCTCACCCTGTCCCTCAGAGTCAGGCCCTCTGCAAAGCGAAGTGCTTTGTTTTGTACTCGTTGAATCTTCAACATGTTGGATTTGTTGGTGAGGTTCAGGGGAACGTATGGGTATTCCAAGCTAGGCCTTATGATCATTCTGTACAGGTGGAGCTTGATGTGGGATGGGGCTTGGTTGAAACGGAAGAGCCTCGCCAGTGAGCCCCGGGCCATCGCTGTCTTCTGGGATACGTACTGGGAGGAGTTGAGTAGCCTGTTGAAGTTGTAACCGAGCACTGTGTTGGAGTTTGAGATGGCTATGGGTTCACCCCTGATTCTTATTCCCCCCTCATTTTCAATTGAGAAGGCCATACAGCCGACAGTGCTTAATTGAATCTTTTCTGGGTTAGTGGTGATCCTCCATTTCCTTTCCCAGTTAGCAGTCCTTGCTAGTTCTACGTTTGCCTTACGGGTTGCAGTTGCATGTTTGGCCGCTTGGCTGCTAGGGTTAGATGTTATTACGTGTGTTACGTCGTCCGCAAATTGCACGATAATGGTGTCCCTATACTCTGGTTGGGGCAGGTCATTTACAAAGATGTTGAAGAGAACCGGGCTCAAGCATGATCCTTGGGGGACTCCAGCTGTTGGGGTGAAGGCTGCGGCCTCGTTTGCCTTGAAGCTGGGGGTAACTTGCCTATTCTTAAGGAAATTACTGATCAGCCTGAGGAGGGTCCAGTTTTGCGCTGGTAAGTCTGCTAATTTGTACACCAGACCATCGTGCCACAGGCTGTCGAAGGCCTTGTGTACGTCCCTCGTCGCAATCAAGGCTACCTGTTTTTGCTTGCGAATTGAGCTTAAGGCGTCGTAGATGATGTTAATTGCGTGCTGGGTTGATCTATGTGCTCGAAAGCCAAACTGCTTTTCTGTGAAGAGGTTGTTGTACTCCATGTAGTAGTTAAGGCGGTTTGACATGATTTTTTCAAAGCACTTGCCTATTGAGTCTAAGAGTGAGATTGGTCGGTAGTTGCCAGGTTGGTGGGGGTCTTTCTTGGGTTTGGGAATGAATATCATCTTGGCTGACTTGAATGCTACAGGAATGTGACCCGATGCCAGCATAGCGTTGAATAGGTTGAGTATGGATTGCATAAGATTGCCTGGTAGAAGTTTGATCTGCAGCGCTTTGATCCCTGATGGTCCTGGGGCCTTATCTCTGGTGTTTTTGATGACTCCTCTCATCTCTAGCATAGTTATGGGTCTTGTTAAAGGGTGGTCGTCTTCTAGGGTTGTCAGGTCAATCAGAGGGGTGCTGTTAAGGGAGGCGGCATTTTCTGTTGTCCATTGGTTGACACGTTCAAAGTGAGTGTTGTTGAAGGCTCTGCTGTTTGAAGCTGTGAGTGTCTTTTTCCAAACTGCGCCCATGAGGTCAGCCTGATCCTGCGGGTCTTCTATTTTTTCTTGTTGCTCCTCTTCATCTTCGTCAAGGAATGTGTGTACAAGGTGGGTGAGGCTGGGGTTAACCGATCCCAGGAGCTGTCTGATCTTGCGCCAGAAAGTTCCCGGCTCCCTTTTGTACTGGTTGGCCTGTCTCACTAGGGTTCTCCAAATGTGGCTCTTGTGGGTCAGCGTAAGGTCTATGGTTTCCCTTCTGAGTGTTTGTAGGGTCAACGCTGGTGGCTGGCCTGTTTGGTAGTGGCTTTGGCAGGCTCGCTGGTACACATTCATTTTGCCTCTGATTTCTCGGGTCGGCTTATATTGGTGGTAAGTCCTAGTGGTGGATATTTCACAAGTGGCCTCGGTTGCAAGCTGGATCCGGTTGTGGATGGTGTTTACTGCTTGGTCGATTGTTTGGGTTGGGAGGTTGTCGAACTCAAGGATGGGGTCGCCAGCAAGGAAGGTGTCATAGTCACGGGCACGTATGGTTTCCAATCTGGGCCTGGATGGTGCCACATATCTGAAGGGGGTTGCCTTGGAGGGATGTGACCACAGGGATGTGATCCGACCCCACGTTCTTGCCTGGGGTTACTCTGCAGTGGAACAGGTCACAATCTCTGTTGGTCAGCACTATGTCAGGGGTGCCCCTATGGTTGCCCGCAAAGAACGTCTTAAAGTGGGGGCCTTGGAAGGAGAGGTCCCGGTTTTGCATTAGATTGAAGAGCTGCCTGCCCTTGAGGTCTGGCCTGTCAGGGCGTTGAATAAGGCCTGATGGTGGGCATTCAGGTCTCCTGCGATGATAGTGGGGAGGTTCCTGTCGAGCAGCTTGTTCAGAGGGATGGAGGGGAGGTAGGCCAGTCTAGGTGGTAGATATGCGGTGCAGACAATGAGGGGGCCGTGTGAAGTGGTGAGTTCTATTGCAAGAAAGTTGTCGTCTTCTATGAGGATGGGGCGGTAGGAGAGCCCTCTTCTTATTAGTATTGCCACCCCACTGTACCTACCCCTGTTGACTTCCCTGGTGGAATATCCCCAGATGGAGATGTGCTGGTCTTGTCTGGCCGCTGTTTCATTGAGTAAGACAACATCTGGGTTAAGTCTGGCTACCTCCAGAGTGAGAAGGTATCTGTTGTTGAAGTAATGTCTGATGTTCACCTGAAGGATTGTGATCCCCATTATTGACTATGAGACGGAAGTGTTTGTTTGGCTGTAGTGCCAATGTTATTACATTCGGTTTGGTCGCTTCTGTTTGTGGAGGAGGGGGGTAAAGCTGTTGAGCCAGGTATCTTGTTCCTGGTTCCGGTCGGGGATTGGTTGGGGTTGGGGTTTCCCATACGTTGCTGTGCCATTGAGGGGTCTTCGGTGTCACTGCTGTTCATGATGTCGACATCCGTGGTGCTAGAGTCGCTCTCTGGTGAAGAGTTGTGGGGGTTGCTTGCCCTTGCTCCGTCCACAGGGGATGGGGTTCGGCTGTAAGTGTTGGTCCTAGGCCTCTTGGTACAGCGTTGTGTGGAATATATTGTTGTGGGGCTGCGATGTTTGAAGCGAAATTTCCTAGTGCCCGGGATGGGGTTCCGTATGGCAAGGGAGTTTGTGATAGCTTGGAGGAGGATCTGATGTGGGAGTGTTTCAGGAAGGGTGGACATAGGTGTTTCCCAGAATGTCGGGGTGGAGGGGCCGGGGTTGTTCAGGGAGTTTGGAGTCTCCTGGGCGTTGGTAGAGGCCATGGGGGCGAGGAGTACTAGGGTTGGGGTTGTTGGGTTGTGCTTGGGCCTGGCCGGCGGTTGTTGTGATGCTAGGAGTCAAGTAGGCAAGCGAGTCCTCGGACATATGGACAGGGGGTAGGCCATTGTCTTTCCTAAGTGAGTTCCAGAAACCTAGGAGCTTCACTGGGTTGTCTGGAAATTGGATTTGAGCAAATGTTAGGAGTTCGGCCCCTAAGCTGGGCTTGGGATCGGGGTTTGTTGCAAGAGAGTTAGGTGTTGGGGCCTGTTGTGTTTGATTCTGGGTTTGCTTCTGGTAATAACCGTGGGGTTATGGGGGTGCTGGGTGCTTTGGTGTCCCCCTTGGGCCACCGACTGGGCCTGTTGTTGGTTAGGGATGCCCCAGGCATTTACTGGTGGAGGAGGGGCAGGGATGGTAATAGCTGCCTGTTGGCGGGCTGCTGTCTCCGTTTCATGCAATTGCTTGATTGCCTCTTGCCTGCGAGGACAAAGATGCGAGATTGCAATGTGTGGACCATTGCATAGAGCACATTTGGGTGTAGGGTTTGTGCATTCCCTGTAGCTGTGTTCCCCTGTGCACCTGCTGCACTTGGGGGTTCCATTGTTACATGCATTGGAATAGTGGTCATACTGAAAGCATTTGAAGCATTGCTTGAGCTTGTAAAACCTCTGTGGGTTGATTTTGTCAGGTTCAGCCATGATGCCAAATGCAGAAAGGCCTTGTGTGCAGACTTGCGTTGCTTGCTCCGGTGAAGCCAGAGTAAGTTTCAGTACTTGGTTGTTGCGTTGGGTTGTGAATCTGTGGGCCTGAAGTATTTTGACATCCCTGTTTTTCCTCTCTATTTCTGCAATTATTTCATCATTTGAGTGGATCCATGATGATGTCATGGATCCTATGTACAAAGATGGTGCGCTGGGCTTGGAATTCGGCAGGGGGGTAGACAGTGATATTCTTCTCCCTTAGTTTGTTCATGGTGTCTGACGAAAGGAGGTCTGGGAGGTTTGCATTGGGTACCAACAAGATGGCTCCATTCGTTATTTTGTACACATTTTTGTAGGTAATCTGGGTGACCTCGTAGATCACCTCAAGTAGTTGGGCTGGGGTACGACCCCGGCCAGATTCGTCTGTGAATCTGACTTTGGTCGCCATAGCTTGGTGGGCCAGGCAGCCTAATCTAATCTATACTATGGTGGGTGCTGTGAAGTGTCCAGGTAGACTAAGTGGATGGTGGGTGTTAGTTAGGCCGAGGCCTCTAACTTCTAGTTGCTAGGCAACTAGAGCTACTAGACAAGGTGGTAATTGAACCTATCGATAGCCTAAGCCTGCTACAAGGCTGTTAGATGCCCGATCAAACCTTCCGCAAGAATTTCAAGAACCCGGTTTTGGCTACCGCTCGGGAATGATCGTTTGGAATGGCGAAATACAAGAGGTAGAAACAGTTTAGAAAGACAGCCTTATTCACTCCTTAATTCTATGATTAGTAGGTTATGCATTGTGTATTGTGTGAGTGTGTGTGTGGTGTGTCTTGGTACAGGCAGGGAGAGAATGGGGAGGAGAGGGTGGGGAATGGGGGGGGGAGGGGGTGTGGGATGAAGGATGAGGATGGGTAGTTATTTTATTAGGACATCATACTGCTGTAAGCGTCAGTAGAGCTAGGTTGAGACACAGTACAGGTGCCCCGGCGTGTCTTGACGCCGAGAGAGCTTGTAGTCGACTGGACAGTGGAGTGTGGCTGGCTGCTACGCGGCCGGCCGGCTGTGATTGGCTCGCTGGCGCACCAATCCTGAGTGAGGTGGGCGGAGCCAACGCTCAGTTTCTCCTGTAGGTGGCGGGAGCTCCTGGGAGCACGTCTGCTCACGGCGGCTGCTGGCTGGCGAGGTTTTATGCCTTATCTTATCTTTATCTTTATGCCGGCCCGCAGATCGAGCTTCGTGTTATATACCCCGCTCAGGATCAAGGGAGTCCGCCACTGACCAATCAGCGCGCTCCGCCACGCGACCCGCTCTGAGCTGAGTCGCGAGCGGGATATAAAAGGAAAGCTCGACTCGCGCAAAAGTTCATTATTGTATCGCAACGCCAGCCAGCACGAGCATCATCATCATGCCACCCAAGGCATCTGGAAAGGCTGCCAAGAAGGCCGGAAAGGCCCAGAAGGCCATTGCCAAGGGCGATAAGAAAAAGAAGCGCAGGAGGAAGGAGAGCTACAGCATCTACATCTACAAAGTGCTGAAGCAGGTCCACCCCGACACTGGTATCTCTTCCAAAGCCATGTCGATCATGAACTCGTTCGTGAACGACATCTTCGAGCGCATCGCCGCCGAGGCTTCTCGCCTGGCCCACTACAACAAGCGTTCCACCATTACCAGTCGGGAGATCCAGACGGCTGTAAGGCTCCTGTTGCCCGGAGAACTGGCCAAGCACGCCGTCTCTGAGGGCACTAAGGCCGTCACCAAGTACACCTCCTCCAAGTAAACGGCTTACTTACTGCCCTGTGGTGGTGGCTTGGCCTCAAACCAACAAACTCGGCTCCATTGGAGCCACACTTTAATTTCTAAAGAGATTGTGAGTGTTAGACACCAATACTATTATAACAAAAACCTCTGTCACTGAAAGCAAATAGCTATAAAATGAGAATATTTATGAAACTGTCTGTGTGTGTTTCTCTCTCTCAGTCTCTGTCTGTCTGTCTGTCTGTCTGTCTGTCTGTCTGTCTGTCTGTCTGTCTGTCTGTCTGTCTGTCTGTCTGTCTCTGTCTCTGTCTCTGTCTCTGTCTCTGCATGTCTCTCTCTCTCTCTCTCTCTCTCTCTCAACACACATATAAACACTCGGTATCTTTTTTCTAGAGATTAGAGATTCATTGTTATGTTCCACATTAGGATTACTATGCAGGCCACCCTCTTAAGGTTTGAAAATGTCAAGAAAACGGTTAATTTAAAATGTCATCTCCTAACTTAACAGATTAAGCCAGAGGACCAAAAACAGAATAAAACAGGACAGGACAGTATGTCACTTATACAAGCTGCTTTTATTTCTAGTACAGTATGACAATTTTTTTTTTTTTTTTTTTGGAGGGGGGGGGGGGGGGAGGATCCTTGGCAGTGCATAAGAATGAAAAGCGACGGCGTTTTGTTTGTAAGAGGACAGGTTGTACTACAAATGACTTGATTTATTGATATCACGTGTACAGTGTATGTATGACACCTAAATTATTGTATTTATTTATTTATTATATGTATAGATGAAGGTTAATTCATATGACTGATGCTAGGAATGTCTGAAATCTCCTTAGAAGGATATTTTGGCCCTGAGAAGGGCCGAGTTTGGTGTATACTAGGGTGGTCGTTTTAGCTTATGCACGCTCTCCACGGATACGGCGAGCAAGCTGAATGTCCTTTGGCATGATGGTGACACGCTTGGCGTGGATGGCACAGAGGTTAGTGTCCTCGAAGAGACCGACCAGGTAAGCCTCGGATGCCTCCTGTAAAGCCATGACGGCAGACGACTGGAAGCGAAGATCGGTCTTGAAGTCCTGGGCAATCTCGCGCACCAGACGCTGGAAGGGAAGTTTCCTGATGAGCAACTCTGTGCTCTTCTGGTAACGACGGATCTCACGCAGGGCGACCGTTCCGGGCCTGTAACGGTGAGGCTTCTTCACGCCCCCTGTGGCAGGAGCAGACTTGCGTGCTGCCTTGGTGGCCAGCTGCTTACGAGGAGCCTTGCCTCCCGTGGACTTGCGAGCAGTCTGCTTGGTGCGAGCCATGGTGAACAACTGTGGTTTGTGATGGCCGGCGCCGAAAAATTTTTGCTTATATACGCCGTCTCGAGGCGCTTGCTCGAGCGCCATTGGCTGCTCGACTCGCCTACGTCACCCCGTTGCCCCTCCCCTCCTTCCTCTGGCTGCAGCCAACAGGCAGCTCACCTCAAACACTATTATCGCTGATTTTGCTCTATTTTTTGGATTTGTGCAAAAGTCATTTCACAGAGACGTGAAACAGACGAGTAGGCAACTGCAGTTTTGAAAGCGTTGTGAGAAAGCCGTGTTTCTGCTCGAGTACAAGCATAAAGTAAGGACAGGCAGGAGTTAGGAGTTGCCATGCTACAAGTACGTCCGCTTGACGGGATATAGTCTGGGGAAATCGTGCCGAAATTTTATTATTCACACAACTTCAACACCATGACTGGACGCGGCAAGGGAGGCAAGGGACTCGGAAAGGGTGGCGCCAAGCGTCATCGTAAGGTGCTACGTGACAACATCCAGGGCATCACCAAGCCCGCTATTCGTCGCTTAGCTCGTCGTGGCGGCGTGAAGCGTATTTCGGGTCTCATCTACGAAGAGACCCGTGGCGTCCTGAAGGTGTTCCTCGAGAACGTCATCCGTGATGCTGTAACCTACACGGAACACGCCAAGAGGAAGACCGTCACTGCCATGGACGTGGTGTACGCTCTGAAGCGCCAGGGTCGTACCCTCTACGGATTCGGCGGATAAGAGCTTGGCTAATCCATCGATTCCACCCACCACCACCTCAAAACGGGACCTAATTAGGTCCCTATACTTTTTTACTGAAGGGCTTAATAGACGATAACATAAATTGTTTTGATATCAGCTAGCACATTGGGTCTTATGAAATCTATTTTTTATCCTCGCATGCTTAAAGGGACTCTGATTGGGGAGGGAGGGGTGGGGGGGGGGGGGAAGGTTTGTTCCGTTATATACTAGCAGAGCAGGATCATTGGTGGTGGTGGGGGGGGGGGGGGTGAGGGAGAGAGAGAGAGAGAGAGATCTTTCCCAACTCTTCCTTTTTACATGAGTGAGCTACCCGTTTTATTCATTTTATCCTTCTCAGAGCTGTTTTGATAGTATCCAAATGATGGTAAATGAAAAGGGAGGACACGAATATCTACCCAGAATTCAGGACTGGCAATCGATATGCATGTTTGAGTGCGAATCTTTTTCTCTCTCAACTTAGGTATACGTTTATGTCGTACCTAAAAGCGAGAACCACACTATTGGGACAAGTATGCAAGGCCCAATTTTCCTAACAAGCACAGTTAATTTTGTTATTTTCGAACATTTCTTTCCAAATTGGTTTATCCAATTAACAGTATTATATTAAGATCATGAATTGCTGGGTTAGGTTAGGTTAGGTTAGCTTAGCTTAGGTTAGGTTAGGTTAGCTTAGCTTAGCTTGGGTTAGCTTAGGTTAGGTTAGGTTAGCTTAGCTTGGGTTAGCATAGGTTAGGTTAGGTTTGATTACATTTCTATGTTAGATTTAACTCAAATTCAAAACAATTGCAGTCATTCGGCTTGTTAGTCAACTTGCCTCTAATAGGGGCAATTTGTCTAACAAGACTATTTAGTTTTGTGTGCATATAATATATATATATATATATATATATATATATATATATATATATATATATATATATATATATATATATATATATATATATATATATATATATATATATATATATATATTATAGCTTCAAGACTCCGAACCAATATAGAAGCATCAAGAGGAAGTGCTTGTGTTATGGGCCAATAGGCCTTCTGCAGTTACTTCCATTCTTATGTTTTATTCCCATTGGTTCGTGTTTTATCTTGTGTAAATGTCAATCACCTCACCCAAAACTTTGGTACCATATCACCTCACCCATGTATATGTGTATATATATATATATATATATATATATATATATATATATATATATATATATATATATATATAATATACAGAGTAAATCTACCCCAAAAGTAATGATTTATTTGTCTACAAAACTAAACTCTTTTTGGAATCATATGAGGCCCCTCCACTGAGGGGGGAGGCCTGGATGTTTATTGTCATGTGTATTCATGCTGCTTGCATGTCGTCGTTTATTTTGCCTTTGTTGTTTTCTTGACAGCTTTCTTTGCCTGGGTGGTTTGGGAGATTTTGAAGCTCTCTTTATTTTGGGCTTTTGTTCCCAACAACAAGCTGCTGCTGCTGCTGCTTCTTTTTCAAGGCTGTAGGTGGTTTGTTGCTTGTGGCGGCTTTCTTGGGAGTTACCACGGCCTTCTTTGCTGCTGTAGATGGTTTCTTGGTTGTGGTGGCTTTCTTGGAGTTAGAACGGCCCTCTTCTCTGCTACGGCAGCTTGAATGATCCACTAGCTCCACTTCCCTTGGTCTGAACAAGAATGCCGTCAGCCACTGCTTTCTTGAGAAATCTTCGGATGTAAATGGCGATCTTGGCAGCCTCGACTTTGTTGTTGGCAACAACGTACTTCTTGATTGCTTGTAGAGACGAGCCCTTACGGTCTTTGAGTGCTGCGACCGCGGCTAGAACCATTTGACTAGTTTTCGGGTGAGCAACCTGGACGCGAGGTTTCCTGGTGGTGGCCACCACAGCAGCAGCAGCCGCAGCCTTCTTGGTAGGCTTTGCTTCTACCATGATGATGATGAGATAACCAAGGTGATGAGAGACGCTCAGACAGTCACGGGGGAATGATGCTGCCGCCGCTTGAGCCGAACCTATTTATGTGCCGGCACGGTACAGAAGCTGCAACCTGGCAACTCGTCCACCAATCACGACGGTTGGTTTTACGGCTCCGAAACCTGGATCCCATATCTTCTCTAAAATAGAAGCATTTGTTCATGTTCTTTGTAAAAGTACTCATAAAGCAGGACAGATGAGACAAATGTCATAAAAACTGAAGAGCAGATGAGCACACACATGTATGTATTACAAAAGAAAATCCACAAATTCATTAGAACATTGGCAGGGTAGGCTGAGGAAGTAGGTAGATGTAAAATGTCTGTAAATGGCGAAAGAACATAAACCCAAGACTGAATAACGATGTTAAATATCCATGCCAAGGAGACAAAAATATGTTAGGATACAATTACCATTAAGGACACCACAAGAAGGTCCGTATCCTGCCGTGATGACTAAAAAGAGTTGGTTATTAGCCACAATGTGTAGGCAGTCTCATGCCAACGGCCATACCACGTTGAGAACACCGCTTCTCTCGTCCGATCAGGAAGTTAAGCAACGTTGGGTTTGGTTAGTACTTGGATGGGTGACCGCCTGGGAACACCAAATGCTGTTGGCAATAATGTTTTTTGTTTTGTTTTGTTTTGTTTCGTTTGTTTTTGTTTGAATGGCTGGCTTGGCTGGCTGGCTGGCTCCACGGGAAATTCACGGAGTTGTGTGGAATAAGGCCTGGTAAAATGAATTAATATGTATGTCATGTTTAAAACAAACTCGCTTAATATAGTGTGTGAGGCTTTATACAAAAACAAACAACCAAAACAAAACAAAATATATATATATATATATATATATATATATATATATATATATATATATATACTATATATATATATATTATATATATATATATATATATATATATATATATATAGCTTAATCCGGGTTTGAACTCGCAACTCCAAGAATACGCATCACTTATATACACTTTACCACTGGACCACTGCAGGACACTTGATGCTGAGGTATCAATTTAATGACGTAAATGCCATTTCCACAAATAAATGATAATTTAAAAGTATTTGTATGTACAAATCTTTTCTGTTTAAAAGGCTACAATATCAGTTACTGATATAATTTGTGTTAATGTTTCTATACCCACAGGAAGGCATGTTTTTGCTTATATGTAAGGGGGTACGGAGAAGGAATCCACAGACCATCATTCCCCTTCCCCCCCCCCCCCCCCCCTCCCACCTACTACCACCACTACCACCACCACCCACCACCACCACCACCACTACTCACCACCAATCACCACCACCACCAATCACCACCAATCACCACCACCACACCTAACCGAAACCCCCTAACACATCAACCCTCCCCCCAATCAACAGGCGAAATAATAACCCTCAAATGCCTGCCTGCTGCCAGCCAGCCAATACTAACGGTCTTCTCAGAAAGAAAATCTCTTTGTATCTGTATTACTGATGAAATGTATGATTCTAATAATGAAAATAAATTGTTATGTCGGTTGTATGAGCATAATGACCCATATGCACATGATATGAATGAATTAAATAGTGTAGTTTTAAGTAATTAGGTTGTAGACACATTAAGCGGATATGATATTTGACGCGTCCAGAACTGGTGATTTTTGGTTTAGTTTTAAATGCACCACCACCACCACCATTGCTTCCCCAGAGCCTAATTAAGGACCGGTAAAAGGAGTCAATATGTATGTCATCTATAAAACCAAAGAATGAATAAAACACACACACACACACCTACATAATAGTACTAGGAAGATTGTATGGCATAAAAAAAAAAAAAAGTACTCCCATTGGGTCGTTTGAACTCGCGACTTCCAAAACACCAGCCACACACCTTACCACCCAGCACCATAGAGTTGGTATAATTGTGCAACTTTAGTTATAAAACTAAAGTTCTTATTGTCTCAAATCTTATTGTCTGTTCTATGAAAAGGCATGATGTAAATTATGTATTTTTTGAATGATTGAATTGTAGGCACATAAGCGGATTCGATATTGATATATCCAGAAAAGGTGATTTCTGTTCAGTTTTAAAATGCATCACCGTTAACGCTAAAGGACTGGTAAAACGACTCGATGTTTGTCATTTTTAAAATAAACACTAAAACTAGGCCCTTAACATATATAATGTTTGAATATAAATTGAATGCATATAAATACAAAGTGGGAGTGGCTGGCTGGCTGGCTGCCTGCCTGCCTGGCTGGCTGGCTGGCTGGCTGGCTGGCTGGCTGGCTGGCTGGCTGACTGCTGGCTGGCTGCCTGCCTGCCTGCCTGCCTGCCTGCCTGCCTGCCTGCCTGCCTGCCTGCCTGCCTGCCTGCCTGCCTGGCTGGCTGGCTGGCTGGCTGGCTGGCTGGCTGGCTGGCTGGCTGCCCGCCCGCCCGCCCGCCGCCCGCCCGCCCGCCTGCTTGCCTTGCCTGCCTTGCCTTGCCTTGCCTGTCCTGTCCTGTTATTGCCTTGCCTTGCCTTGCCTTGCCTTGCCTGCCTTGCCTTGCCTTGCCCTGCCCTGCCTTGGCTGCAGCTGGCTGGCTGGCCGTAAATCAACTCTTAACAACACCACACCACACCACACCATCACTCATCACCCATCACCCACCACCGGCCCCAGTCTCCAGCCTCTCTTATATACCCGAGCAGGCCCTTTAAATTATTTGAATTGTTGCACTTCGGCCAATGGCACGATCGCTGCTGCTCAAACATATTCTGGTCACAAGTATTATAATATATTATATTATATATATATATATATATATATATATATATATATATATATATATATATATATATATATATATATATATATATATATATATATTATATATTTATTCATGAAACACATTAAAACCTTGATCATTTATTCATTCATTACGTCTAGTGAAGAATTGCTTTTGTTCATTTGTATGATTAAAAATTGATAGAATATGAATTCCTCGCTTAAAGTAAAATATAAAATATATATTGGATTTATATGATTGGTTAATATTCCAAGTGATGCTGAATATCCCCTATAATTTTGTTTTGTTTGTTGTTTGTTATGTACACATTCAAATGAAATCAATATAAATGTTATTATTAATGTTTGAAAGTTGATTGTCTACTTGAATCTCTCTATTAAAGTGTGTGTGGCTCCGGATGGAGCCTGGTTATGGTATTTGTCGTGGTGGGTGGCAGAAGTGCTTACTTCTTCTCTGTCTTCTTTGGCAAAAGAACTGCCTGAATGTTGGAAGAACACCTCCCTGTGCAATGGTTACGCCAGACAGAAGTTTGTTGAGTTCTTCGTCGTTTGCGGATGGCCAACTGCAAGTGACGTGGGATGATACGGGTCTTCTTGTTGTCACGTGCGGCGTTACCGGCGAGCTCCAGAACTTCGGCAGCGAGGTATTCCATGACGGCTGCAGGTAGACAGGAGCGCCAGCACCGACGCGTTCGGCGTAGTTGCCTTTACGCAGCAGACGGTGAATTCTGCCCACGGGGAACTGAAGTCCGGCCCTGCTGGAGCGAGACTTTGACTTGCCCTTCACTTTGCCTCCCTTGCCGCGTCCTGACATTGCTGCTGCTGTTGTGGGTTTGTGGTGTTTTATGCCGGCCCGCAGATCGAGCTTCGTGTTATATACCCCGCTCAGGATCAAGGGAGTCCGCCACTGACCAATCAGCGCGCTCCGCCACGCGACCCGCTCTGAGCTGAGTCGCGAGCGGGATATAAAAGGAAAGCTCGACTCGCGCAAAAGTTCATTATTGTATCGCAACGCCAGCCAGCACGAGCATCATCATCATGCCACCCAAGGCATCTGGAAAGGCTGCCAAGAAGGCCGGAAAGGCCCAGAAGGCCCATTGCCAAGGGCGATAAGAAAAAGAAGCGCAGGAGGAAGGAGAGCTACAGCATCTACATCTACAAAGTGCTGAAGCAGGTCCACCCCGACACTGGTATCTCTTCCAAAGCCATGTCGATCATGAACTCGTTCGTGAACGACATCTTCGAGCGCATCGCCGCCGAGGCTTCTCGCCTGGCCCACTACAACAAGCGTTCCACCATTACCAGTCGGGAGATCCAGACGGCTGTAAGGCTCCTGTTGCCCGGAGAACTGGCCAAGCACGCCGTCTCTGAGGGCACTAAGGCCGTCACCAAGTACACCTCCTCCAAGTAAACGGCTTACTTACTGCCCTGTGGTGGTGGCTTGGCCTCAAACCAA
>NW_027190788.1:0-26758 GCF_040958095.1 Procambarus clarkii
TGCTCTTTCATTGGTTCCTGTTATATGGGAAAACTCAGTGCCAAATGCTTAATGCACAGACTACCCTATTCAAGTAGCTGAAGTTTATAAGTTTTTAGACAACCCACCAGGGGACTCGAACACTGGCCAACAAGGTGGCAGTTGCATGCTGTATCCACTACACCATTCTTCAAAGCCATAAGAGCGATAGGAATTCTGGGGTATTTAACCAACCAGAACTCCAATCCTCTCCCAGGCAATGAGATAGTGTGGGACCTCTGATGCTCTTTCATCGGTTCCTGTTATATGGGAAAACTCAGTGCCAAATGCTTAATACACAGACTGCCCTATTCCAGTAGCTGAAGTTTATAACTTTTTAGACACTCAACCCACCAGGGGACTCGAACACTGGCCAACAAGGTGGCAGTTGCATGCTGTCTCCACTACACCATACTTCAAAGATATATGAGAGGTAGGATTTCTGGGGTATTTAACCAACCAGAACTCCAATCCTCTCCCAGGCAATGAGATAGTGTGGGACCTCTGATGCTCTTTCATCGGTTCCTGTTATATGGGAAAACTCAGTGCCAAATGCTTAATGCACAGACTACTCTATTCCAGTAGCTGAAGTTTATAACTTTTTAGACACTCAACCCACCAGGGGACTCCAACACTGGCCAACAAGGTGGCAGTTGCATGCTGTATCCACTACACCATACTTCAAAGCCATAAGAGAGGTAGGAATTCTGGGGTATTTAACCAACCAGAACTCCAATCCTCTCCCAGGCAATGAGATAGTGTGGGACCTCTGATGCTCTTTCATCGGTTCCTGTTATATGGGAAAACTCAGTGCCAAATGCTTAATTCACAGACTACCCTATTCCAGCAGCTGAAGTTTATAACTTTTTAGACACTCAACCCACCAGGGGACTCGAACACTGGCTAACAAGGTGGCAGTTGCATGCTGTATCCACTACACCATACTTCAAAGCCATAAGAGAGGTAGGAATTCTGGGGTATTTAACCAACCAGAACTCCAATCCTCTCCCAGGCAATGAAATAGTGTGGGACCTCTGATGCTCTTTCATCGGTTCCTGTTATATGGGAAAACTCAGTGCCAAATGCTTAATGCACAGACTACCCTATTCCAGTAGCTGAAGTTTATAACTTTTTAGACACTCAACCCACCAGGGGACTCGAACACTGGCCAACAAGGTGGCAGTTGCATGCTGAATCCACTACACCATATTTCAAAGATATAAGAGAGGTAGGATTTCTGGGGTATTTAACCAACCAGAACTCCAATCCTCTCCTAGGCAATGAGATAGTGTGGGACCTCTGATGCTCTTTCATCGGTTCCTGTTATATGGGAAAACTCAGTGCCAAATGCTTAATGCACAGACTACCCTATTCCAGTAGCTGAAGTTTATAACTTTTTAGACACTCAACCCACCAGGGGACTCGAACATTGGCCAACAAGGTGGCAGTTGCATGCTGTATCCACTACACCATACTTTAAAGCCATAAGAGCAATAGGAATTCTGGGGTATTTAACCAACCAGAACTCCAATCCATTCCCAGGCAATGAGATAGTGTGGGACCTCTGATGCTCTTTCATCGGTTCCTGTTATATGGGAAAACTCAGTGCAAAATGCTTAATGCACAGACTACCCTATTCCAGTAGCTGAAGTTTATACCTTTTTAGACACTCAACCCACCAGGGGACTCGAACATTGGCCAACAAGGTGGCAGTTGCATGCTGTATCCACTACACCATACTTTAAAGCCATAAGAGCAATAGGAATTCTGGGGTATTTAACCAACCAGAACTCCAATCCATTCCCAGGCAATGAGATAGTGTGGGACCTCTGATGCTCTTTCATCGGTTCCTGTTATATGGGAAAACTCAGTGCAAAATGCTTAATGCACAGACTTCCCTATTCCAGTAGCTGAAGTTTATAACTTTTTAGACACTCAACCCACCAGGGGACTCGAACACGGGCCAACAAGTTGGCAGTTGCATGCTGTATCCACTACACCATTCTTCAAAGCCATAAGAGCTATAGGAATTCTGGGGTATTTAACCAACCAGAACTCCAATCCTCTCCCAGGCAATGAGATAGTGTGGGACCTCTGAGGCTCTTTCATCGGTTCCTGTTATATGGGAAAACTCAGTGCCAAATGATTAATGCACAGACTACCCTATTCCAGTAGCTGAAGTTTATAACTTTTTAGACACTCAACCCACCAGGGTACTCGAGCACTGGCCAACAAAGTGGCAGTTGCAGGCTGTATCCACTACACCATACTTCAAAGCCATAAGAGAGGTAGGAATTCTGGGGTATTTAATCAACCAGAACTCCAATCCTCTCCCAGGCAATGAGGTAGTGTGGGACCTCTGATGCTCTTTCATCGGTTCCTGTTATATGGGAAAACTCAGTGCCAAATGCTTAATGCACAGACTACCCTATTCCAGTAGCTGAAGTTTATAACTTTTTAGACACTCAACCCACCAGGGGACTCGAACACTGGCCAACAAGGTGGCAGTTGCATGCTGTATCCACTACACCATACTTCAAAGATATAAGAGAGGTAGGATTTCTGGGGTATTTAACCAACCAGAACTCCAATCCTCTCCCAGGCAATGAGATAGTGTGGGACCTCTGATGCTCTTTCATCGGTTCCTGTTATATGGGAAAACTCAGTGCCAAATGCTTAATGCACAGACTACCCTATTCCAGTAGCTGAAGTTTATAACTTTTTAGACACTCAACCCACCAGGGGACTCGAACACTGGCCAACAAGGTGGCAGTTGCATGCTGTATCCACTACACCATACTTCAAAGCCATAAGAGAGGCAGGAATTCTGGGGTATTTAACCAACCAGAACTCCAATCCTCTCCCAGTCAATGAGATAGTGTGGGACCTCTGATGCTCTTTCATCGGTTCCTGTTATATGGGAAAACTCAATGCCAAATGCTTAATGCACAGACTACCCTATTCCAGTAGCTGAAGTTTATAACTTTTTAGACACTCAACCCACCAGGGTACTCGAACACTGGCCAACAAAGTGGCAGTTGCATGCTGTATCCACTACACCATACTTCAAAGCCATAAGAGAGGTAGGAATTCTGGGGTATTTAATCAACCAGAACTCCAATCCTCTCCCAGACAATGAGGTAGTTAGGGACCTCTGATGCTCTTTCATTGGTTCCTGTTATATGGGAAAACTCAGTGCCAAATGCTTAATGCACAGACTACCCTATTCAAGTAGCTGAAGTTTATAAGTTTTTAGACAACCCACCAGGGGACTCGAACACTGGCCAACAAGGTGGCAGTTGCATGCTGTATCCACTACACCATTCTTCAAAGCCATAAGAGCGATAGGAATTCTGGGGTATTTAACCAACCAGAACTCCAATCCTCTCCCAGGCAATGAGATAGTGTGGGACCTCTGATGCTCTTTCATCGGTTCCTGTTATATGGGAAAACTCAGTGCCAAATGCTTAATACACAGACTGCCCTATTCCAGTAGCTGAAGTTTATAACTTTTTAGACACTCAACCCACCAGGGGACTCGAACACTGGCCAACAAGGTGACAGTTGCATGCTGTCTCCACTACACCATACTTCAAAGATATATGAGAGGTAGGATTTCTGGGGTATTTAACCAACCAGAACTCCAATCCTCTCCCAGGCAATGAGATAGTGTGGGACCTCTGATGCTCTTTCATCGGTTCCTGTTATATGGGAAAACTCAGTGCCAAATGCTTAATGCACAGACTACTCTATTCCAGTAGCTGAAGTTTATAACTTTTTAGACACTCAACCCACCAGGGGACTCCAACACTGGCCAACAAGGTGGCAGTTGCATGCTGTATCCACTACACCATACTTCAAAGCCATAAGAGAGGTAGGAATTCTGGGGTATTTAACCAACCAGAACTCCAATCCTCTCCCAGGCAATGAGATAGTGTGGGACCTCTGATGCTCTTTCATCGGTTCCTGTTATATGGGAAAACTCAGTGCCAAATGCTTAATTCACAGACTACCCTATTCCAGCAGCTGAAGTTTATAACTTTTTAGACACTCAACCCACCAGGGGACTCGAACACTGGCCAACAAGGTGGCAGTTGCATGCTGTATCCACTACACCATACTTCAAAGCCATAAGAGAGGTAGGAATTCTGGGGTATTTAACCAACCAGAACTCCAATCCTCTCCCAGGCAATGAAATAGTGTGGGACCTCTGATGCTCTTTCATCGGTTCCTGTTATATGGGAAAACTCAGTGCCAAATGCTTAATGCACAGACTACCCTATTCCAGTAGCTGAAGTTTATAACTTTTTAGACACTCAACCCACCAGGGGACTCGAACACTGGCCAACAAGGTGGCAGTTGCATGCTGTATCCACTACACCATATTTCAAAGATATAAGAGAGGTAGGATTTCTGGGGTATTTAACCAACCAGAACTCCAATCCTCTCCTAGGCAATGAGATAGTGTGGGACCTCTGATGCTCTTTCATCGGTTCCTGTTATATGGGAAAACTCAGTGCCAAATGCTTAATGCACAGACTACCCTATTCCAGTAGCTGAAGTTTATAACTTTTTAGACACTCAACCCACCAGGGGACTCGAACATTGGCCAACAAGGTGGCAGTTGCATGCTGTATCCACTACACCATACTTTAAAGCCATAAGAGCAATAGGAATTCTGGGGTATTTAACCAACCAGAACTCCAATCCATTCCCAGGCAATGAGATAGTGTGGGACCTCTGATGCTCTTTCATCGGTTCCTGTTATATGGGAAAACTCAGTGCAAAATGCTTAATGCACAGACTTCCCTATTCCAGTAGCTGAAGTTTATAACTTTTTAGACACTCAACCCACCAGGGGACTCGAACACGGGCCAACAAGGTGGCAGTTGCATGCTGTATCCACTACACCATTCTTCAAAGCCATAAGAGCTATAGGAATTCTGGGGTATTTAACCAACCAGAACTCCAATCCTCTCCCAGGCAATGAGATAGTGTGGGACCTCTGAGGCTCTTTCATCGGTTCCTGTTATATGGGAAAACTCAGTGCCAAATGCTTAATGCACAGACTACCCTATTCCAGTAGCTGAAGTTTATAACTTTTTAGACACTCAACCCACCAGGGTACTCGAGCACTGGCCAACAAAGTGGCAGTTGCAGGCTGTATCCACTACACCATACTTCAAAGCCATAAGAGAGGTAGGAATTCTGGGGTATTTAATCAACCAGAACTCCAATCCTCTCCCAGGCAATGAGGTAGTGTGGGACCTCTGATGCTCTTTCATCGGTTCCTGTTATATGGGAAAACTCAGTGCCAAATGCTTAATGCACAGACTACCCTATTCCAGTAGCTGAAGTTTATAACTTTTTAGACACTCAACCCACCAGGGGACTCGAACACTGGCCAACAAGGTGGCAGTTGCATGCTGTATCCACTACACCATACTTCAAAGCCATAAGAGCGATAGGAATTCTGGAGTATTTAACCAACCAGAACTCCAATCCTCTCCCAGGCAATGATATAGTGTGGGACCTCTGATGCTCTTTCATCGGTTCCTGTTATATGGGAAAACTCAGTGCCAAATGCTTAATTCACAGACTACCCTATTCCAGCAGCTGAAGTTTATAACTTTTTAGACACTCAACCCACCAGGGGACTCGAACACTGGCCAACAAGGTGGCAGTTGCATGCTGTATCCACTACACCATACTTCAAAGCCATAAGAGAGGTAGGAATTCTGGGGTATTTAACCAACCAGAACTCCAATCCTCTCCCAGGCAATGAGATAGTGTGGGACCTCTGATGCTCTTTCATCGGTTCCTGTTATATGGGAAAACTCAGTGCCAAATGCTTAATGCACAGACTACCCTATTCCAGTAGCTGAAGTTTATAACTTTTTAGACACTCAACCCACCAGGGGACTCGAACACTGGCCAACAAGGTGGCAGTTGCATGCTGTATCCACTACACCATACTTCAAAGCCATAAGAGAGGTAGGAATTCTGGGGTATTTAACCAACCAGAACTCCAATCCTCTCCCAGGCAATGAGATAGTGTGGGACCTCTGATGCTCTTTCATCGGTTCCTGTTATATGGGAAAACTCAGTGCCAAATGCTTAATGCACAGACTACTCTATTCCAGTAGCTGAAGTTTATAACTTTTTAGACACTCAACCCACCAGGGGACTCCAACACTGGCCAACAAGGTGGCAGTTGCATGCTGTATCCACTACACCATACTTCAAAGCCATAAGAGAGGTAGGAATTCTGGGGTATTTAACCAACCAGAACTCCAATCCTCTCCCAGGCAATGAGATAGTGTGGGACCTCTGATGCTCTTTCATCGGTTCCTGTTATATGGGAAAACTCAGTGCCAAATGCTTAATTCACAGACTACCCTATTCCAGCAGCTGAAGTTTATAACTTTTTAGACACTCAACCCACCAGGGGACTCGAACACTGGCCAACAAGGTGGCAGTTGCATGCTGTATCCACTACACCATACTTCAAAGCACTTCAAAGCCATAAGAGAGGTAGAAATTCTGGGGTATTTAACCAACCAGAACTCCAATCCTCTCCTAGGCAATGAAATAGTGTGGGACCTCTGATGCTCTTTCATCGGTTCCTGTTATATGGGAAAACTCAGTGCCAAATGCTTAATGCACAGACTTCCCTATTCCAGTAGCAGAAGTTTATAACTTTTTAGACACTCAACCCACCAGGGGACTCGAACACTGGCCAACAAGGTGGCAGTTGCATGCTGTATCCACTACACCATACTTCAAAGATATAAGAGAGGTAGTTTTTCTGGGGTATTTAACCAACCAGAACTCCAATCCTCTCCCAGGCAATGAGATAGTGTGGGACCTCTGATGCTCTTTCATCGGATCCTGTTATATGGGAAAACTCAGTGCCAAATGCTTAATGCACAGACTACCCTATTCCAGTAGCTGAAGTTTATAACTTTTTAGACACTCAACCCACCAGGGGACTCGAACACTGGCCAACAAGGTGGCAGTTGCATGCTGTATCCACTACACCATACTTCAAAGATATAAGAGAGGTAGGATTTCTGGGGTATTTAACCAACCAGAACTCCAATCCTCTCCCAGGCAATGAGATAGTATGGGACCTCTGATGCTCTTTCATCGGTTCCTGTTATATGGGAAAACTCAGTGCCAAATGCTTAATGCACAGACTACCCTATTCCAGTAGCTGAAGTTTATAACTTTTTAGACACTCAACCCACCAGGGGACTCGAACACTGGCCAACAAGGTGGCAGTTGCATGCTGTATCCACTACACCATACTTTAAAGCCATAAGAGCAATAGGAATTCTGGGGTATTTAACCAACCAGAACTCCAATCCTCTCCCAGGCAATGAGATAGTGTGGGACCTCTGATGCTCTTTCATCGGTTCCTGTTATATGGGAAAACTCAGTGCAAAATGCTTAATGCACAGACTTATCTATTCCAGTAGCTGAAGTTTATAACTTTTTAGACACTCAACCCACCAGGGGACTCGAACACTGGCCAACAAGGTGGCAGTTGCATGCTGTATCCACTACACCATTCTTCAAAGCCATAGGAGCGATAGGAATTCTGGGGTATTTAACCAACCAGAACTCCAATCCTCTCCCAGGCAATGAGATAGTGTGGGACCTCTGAGGCTCTTTCATCGGTTCCTGTTATATGGGAAAACTCAGTGCCAAATGCTTAATGCACAGACTACCCTATTCCAGTAGCTGAAGTTTATAACTTTTTAGACACTCAACCCACCAGGGTACTCGAGCACTGGCCAACAAAGTGGCAGTTGCAGGCTGTATCCACTACACCATACTTCAAAGCCATAAGAGAGGTAGGAATTCTGGGGTATTTAATCAACCAGAACTCCAATCCACTCCCAGGCAATGAGGTAGTGTGGGACCTCTGATGCTCTTTCATCGGTTCCTGTTATATGGGAAAACTCAGTGCCAAATGCTTAATGCACAGACTACCCTATTCCAGTAGCTGAAGTTTATAACTTTTTAGACACTCAACCCACCAGGGGACTCGAACACTGGCCAACAAGGTGGCAGTTGCATGCTGTATCCACTACACCATACTTCAAAGCCATAAGAGCGATAGGAATTCTGGAGTATTTAACCAACCAGAACTCCAATCCTCTCCCAGGCAATGATATAGTGTGGGACCTCTGATGCTCTTTCATCGGTTCCTGTTATATGGGAAAACTCAGTGCCAAATGCTTAATTCACAGACTACCCTATTCCAGCAGCTGAAGTTTATAACTTTTTAGACACTCAACCTACCAGGGGACTCGAACACTGGCCAACAAGGTGGCAGTTGCATGCTGTATCCACTACACCATACTTCAAAGCCATAAGAGAAGTAGGAATTCTGGGGTATTTAACCAACCAGAACTCCAATCCTCTCCCAGGCAATGAAATAGTGTGGGACCTCTGATGCTCTTTCATCGGTTCCTGTTATATGGGAAAACTCAGTGCCAAATGCTTAATGCACAGACTACCCTATTCCAGTAGCTGAAGTTTATAACTTTTTAGACACTCAACCCACCAGGGGACTCGAACACTGGCCAACAAGGTGGCAGTTGCATGCTGTCTCCACTACACCATACTTCAAAGATATATGAGAGGTAGGATTTCTGGGGTATTTAACCAACCAGAACTCCAATCCTCTCCCAGGCAATGAGATAGTGTGGGACCTCTGATGCTCTTTCATTAGTTCCTGTTATATGGGAAAACTCAGTACCAAATGCTTAATGCACAGACTACCCTATTCCAGTAGCTGAAGTTTATAACTTTTTAGACACTCAACCCACCAGGGGACTCGAACACTGGCCAACAAGGTGACAGTTGCATGCTGTATCCACTACACCATACTTCAAAGCCATAAGAGAGGTAGGAAATCTGGGGTATTTAACCAACCAGAACTCCAATCCTCTCCCAGGCAATGAGATAGTGTGGGACCTCTGATGCTCTTTCATCGGTTCCTGTTATATGGGAAAACTCAGTGCCAAATGCTTAATGCACAGACTACTCTATTCCAGTAGCTGAAGTTTATAACTTTTTAGACACTCAACCCACCAGGGGACTCCAACACTGGCCAACAAGGTGGCAGTTGCATGCTGTATCCACTACAACATACTTCAAAGCCATAAGAGAGGTAGGAATTCTGGGGTATTTAACCAACCAGAACTCCAATCCTCTCCCAGGCAATGAGATAGTGTGGGACCTCTGATGCTCTTTCATCGCTTCCTGTTATATGGGAAAACTCAGTGCCAAATGCTTAATTCACAGACTACCCTATTCCAGCAGCTGAAGTTTATAACTTTTTAGACACTCAACCCACCAGGGGACTCGAACACTGGCCAACAAGGTGGCAGTTGCATGCTGTATCCACTACACCATACTTCATAGATATAAGAGAGGTAGGATTTCTGGGGTATTTAACCAACCAGAACTCCAATCCTCTCCCAGGCAATGAGATAGTGTGGGACCTCTGATGCTCTTTCATCGGTTCCTGTTATATGGGAAAACTCAGTGCCAAATGCTTAATGCACAGACTACCCTATTCCAGTAGCTGAAGTTTCTAACTTTTTAGACACTCAACCCACCAGGGGACTCGAACACTGGCCAACAAGGTGGCAGTTGCATGCTGTATCCACTACACCATACTTCAAAGCCATAAGAGAGGTAGGAATTCTGGGGTATTTAACCAACCAGAACTCCAATCCTCTCCCAGGCAATGAGATAGTGTGGGACCTCTGATGCTCTTTCATCGGTTCCTGTTATATGGGAAAACTCAGTACCAAATGCTTAATGCACAGACTACCCTATTCCAGTAGCTGAAGTTTATAACTTTTTAGACACTCAACCCACCAGGGGACTCGAACACTGGCCAACAAGGTGGCAGTTGCATGCTGTATCCACTACACCATACTTCAAAGCCATAAGAGAGGTAGGAATTCTGGGGTATTTAACCAACCAGAACTCCAATCCTCTCCCAGGCAATGAGATAGTGTGGGACCTCTGATGCTCATTCATCGCTTCCTGTTATATGGGAAAACTCAGTGCCAAATGCTTAATTCACAGACTACCCTATTCCAGCAGCTGAAGTTTATAACTTTTTAGACACTCAACCCACCAGGGGACTCGAACACTGGCCAACAAGGTGGCAGTTGCATGCTGTATCCACTACACCATACTTCAAAGCCATAAGAGAGGTAGGAATTCTGGGGTATTTAACCAACCAGAACTCCAATCCTCTCCCAGGCAATGAGATAGTGTGGGACCTCTGATGCTCATTCATCGCTTCCTGTTATATGGGAAAACTCAGTGCCAAATGCTTAATTCACAGACTACCCTATTCCAGCAGCTGAAGTTTATAACTTTTTAGACACTCAACCCACCAGGGGACTCGAACACTGGCCAACAAGGTGGCAGTTGCATGCTGTATCCACTACACCATACTTCATAGATATAAGAGAGGTAGTTTTTCTGGGGTATTTAACCAACCAGAACTCCAATCCTCTCCCAGGCTATGAGATAGTGTGGGACCTCTGATGCTCTTTCATCGGTTCCTGTTATATGGGAAAACTCAGTGCCAAATGCTTAATGCACAGACTACCCTATTCCAGTAGCTGAAGTTTCTAACTTTTTAGACACTCAACCCACCAGGGGACTGGAACACTGGCCAACAAGGTGGCAGTTGCATGCTGTATCCACTACACCATACTTCAAAGATATAAGAGAGGTAGGATTTCTGGGGTATTTAACCAACCAGAACTCCAATCCTCTCCCAGGCAATGAGATAGTGTGGGACCTCTGATGCTCTTTCATCGGTTCCTGTTATATGGGAAAACTCAGTGCCAAATGCTTAATGCACAGACTACCCTATTCCAGTAGCTGAAGTTTATAACTTTTTAGACACTCAACCCACCAGGGAACTCGAACACTGGCCAACAAGGTGGCAGTTGAATGCTGTATCCACTACACCATACTTCAAAGCAATAAGAGAGGCAGGAATTCTGGGGTATTTAACCAACCAGAACTCCAATCCACTCCAGGCAATAAGATAGTGTGGGACCTCTGATGCTCTTTCATCGGTTCCTGTTATATGGGAAAACTCAGTGGCAAATGCTTAATTCACAGACTACCCTATTCCAGTAGCTGAAGTTTATAACTTTTTAGACAACCCACCAGGGGACTCGAACACTGGCCAACAAGGTGGCAGTTGCATGCGGTATCCACTACACCATACTTCAAAGCCATAAGAGAGGTAGGAATTCTGGGGTATTTAACCAACCAGAACTCCAATCCTCTCCCAGGCAATGAGATAGTGTGGGACCTCTGATGCTCGTTCATCGGTTCCTGTTATATGGGAAAACTCAGTGCCAAATGCTTAATGCACAGACTACCCTATTCCAGTAGCTAAAGTTTATAACTTTTTAGACACTCAACCCACCAAGCGACTCGAACACTGGCCAACAAGGTGGCAGTTGCATGCTGTATCCACTACACCATACTTCAAAGCCATAAGAGAGGTAGGAATGCTGGGGTATTTAACCAACCAGAACTCCAATCCTCTCCCAGGCAATGAAATAGTGTGGGACCTCTGATGCTCTTTCATCGGTTCCTGTTATATGGGAAAACTCAGTGCAAAATGCTTAATGCACAGACTTCCCTATTCCAGTAGCTGAAGTTTATAACTTTTTAAACACTCAACCCACCAGGGGACTCGAACACTGGCCAACAAGGTGGCAGTTGCATGCTGTATCCACTACACCATACTTCAAAGCCATAAGAGCGATAGGAATTCTGGGGTATTTAACCAACCAGAACTCCAATCCTCTCCCAGGCAATGAGATAGTGTGGGACCTCTGAGGCTCTTTCATCGGTTCCTGTTATATGGGAAAACTCAGTGCCAAATGCTTAATGCACAGACTACCCTATTCCAGTAGCTGAAGTTTATAACTTTTTAGACACTCAACCCACCAGGGTACTCAAACACTGGCCAACAAAGTGGCAGTTGCATGCTGTATCCACTACACCATACTTCAAAGCCATAAGAGAGGTAGGAATTCTGGTTTATTTAATCAACCAGAACTCCAATCCTCTCCCAGGCAATGAGGTAGTGTGGGACCTCTGATGCTCTTTCATCGGTTCCTGTTATATGGGAAAACTCAGTGCCAAATGCTTAATGCACAGACTACCCTATTCCAGTAGCTGAAGTTTATAACTTTTTAGACACTCAACCTACCAGGGGACTCGAACACTGGCCAACAAGGTGGCAGTTGCATGCTGTATCCACTACACCATACTTCAAAGCCATAAGAGCGATAGGAATTCTGGAGTATTTAATCAACTAGAACTCCAATCCTCTCCCAGGCAATGAGATAGTGTGGGACCTCTGATGCTCTTTCATCGGTTCCTGTTATATGGGATAACTCAGTGCCAAATGCTTAATTCACAGACTACCCTATTCCAGCAGCTGAAGTTTATAACTTTTTAGACACTCAACCCACCAGGGGACTCGAACACTGGCCAACAAGGTGGCAGTTGCATGCTGTATCCACTACACCATACTTCAAAGCCATAAGAGAGGTAGGAATTCTGGGGTATTTAACCAACCAGAACTCCAATCCTCTCCCAGGCAATGAAATAGTGTGGGACCTCTGATGCTCTTTCATCGGTTCCTGTTATATGGGAAAACTCAGTGCCAAATGCTTAATGCACAGACTACCCTATTCCAGTAGCTGAAGTTTATAACTTTTTAGACACTCAACCCACCAGGGGACTCGAACACTGGCCAACAAGGTGGCAGTTGCATGCTGTATCCACTACACCATACTTCAAAGATATAAGAGAGGTAGGATTTCTGGGGTATTTAACCAACCAGAACTCCAATCCTCTCCCAGGCAATGAGATAGTGTTGGACCTCTGATGCTCTTTCATTAGTTCCTGTTATATGGGAAAACTCAGTGCCAAATGCTTAATGCACAGACTACCCTATTCCAGTAGCTGAAGTTTATAACTTTTTAGACACTCAACCCACCAGGGGACTCGAACACTGGCCAACAAGGTGGCAGTTGCATGCTGTATCCACTACACCATACTTCAAAGCTATAAGAGAGGTAGGAATTCTGGGGTATTTAACCAACCAGAACTCCAATCCTCTCCCAGGCAATGAGATAGTGTGGGACCTCTGATGCTCTTTCATCGGTTCCTGCTATATGGGAAAACTCAGTGCCAAATGCTTAATGCACAGACTACTCTATTCCAGTAGCTGAAGTTTATAACTTTTTAGACGCTCAACCCACCAGGGGACTCGAACACTGGCCAACAAGGTGGCAGTTGCATGCTGTATCCACTACACCATACTTCAAAGCCATAGGAGCGATAGGAATTCTGGGGTATTTAACCAACCAGAACTCCAATCCTCTCCCAGGCAATGAGATAGTGTGGGACCTCTGAAGCTCTTTCATCGGTTCCTGTTATATGGGAAAACTCAGTGCCAAATGCTTAATGCACAGACTACCCTATTCCAGTAGCTGAAGTTTATAACTTTTTAGACACTCAACCCACCAGGGGACTCGAACACTGGCCAACAAGGTGGCAGTTGCATGCTGTATCCACTACACCATACTTCAAAGCCATAAGAGAGGTAGGAATTCTGGGGTATTTAACCAACCAGAACTCCAATCCTCTCCCAGGCAATGAGATAGTGTGGGACCTCTGATGCTCTTTCATCGGTTCCTGTTATATGGGAAAACTCAGTGCCAAATGCTTAATTCACAGACTACCCTATTCCAGCAGCTGAAGTTTATAACTTTTTAGACACTCAACCCACCAGGGGACTCGAACACTGGCCAACAAGGTGGCAGTTGCATGCTGTATCCACTACACCATACTTCAAAGCCATAGGAGAGGTAAAAATTCTGGGGTATTTAACCAACCAGAACTCCAATCCTCTCCCAGGCAATGAAATAGTGTGGGACCTCTGATGCTCTTTCATCGGTTCCTGTTATATGGGAAAACTCAGTGCCAAATGCTTAATGCACAGACTTCCCTATTCCAGTAGCTGAAGTTTATAACTTTTTAGACACTCAACCCACCAGGGGACTCGAACACTGGCCAACAAGGTAGCAGTTGCATGCTGTATCCAGTACACCATACTTCAAAGATATAAGAGAGGTAGTTTTTCTGGGGTATTTAACCAACCAGAACTCCAATCCTCTCCCAGGCAATGAGATAGTGTGGGACCTCTGATGCTCTTTCATCGGTTCCTGTTATATGGGAAAACTCAGTGCCAAATGCTTAATGCACAGACTACCCTATTCCAGTAGCTGAAGTTTATAACTTTTTAGACACTCAACCCACCAGGAGACTCGAACACTGGCCAACAAGGTGGCAGTTGCATGCTGTATCCACTACACCATACTTCAAAGCCATAGGAGCGATAGGAATTCTGGGGTATTTAACCAACCAGAACTCCAATCCTCTCCCAGGCAATGAGATAGTGTGGGACCTCTGAAGCTCTTTCATCGGTTCCTGTTATATGGGAAAACTCAGTGCCAAATGCTTAATGCACAGACTACCCTATTCCAGTAGCTGAAGTTTATAACTTTTTAGACACTCAACCCACCAGGGGACTCGAACACTGGCCAACAAGGTGGCAGTTGCATGCTGTATCCACTACACAATACTTCAAAGCCATAAGAGAGGTAGGAATTCTGGGGTATTTAACCAACCAGAACTCCAATCCTCTCCCAGGCAATGAGATAGTGTGGGACCTCTGATGCTCTTTCATCGGTTCCTGTTATATGGGAAAACTCAGTGCCAAATGCTTAATTCACAGACTACCCTATTCCAGCAGCTGAAGTTTATAACTTTTTAGACACTCAACCCACCAGGGGACTCGAACACTGGCCAACAAGGTGGCAGTTGCATGCTGTATCCACTACACAATACTTCAAAGCCATAGGAGAGGTAAAAATTCTGGGGTATTTAACCAACCAGAACTCCAATCCTCTCCCAGGCAATGAAATAGTGTGGGACCTCTGATGCTCTTTCATCGGTTCCTGTTATATGGGAAAACTCAGTGCCAAATGCTTAATGCACAGACTACCCTATTCCAGTAGCTGAAGTTTATAACTTTTTAGACACTCAACCCACCAGGGGACTCGAACACTGGCCAACAAGGTGGCAGTTGCATGCTGTATCCACTACACCATACTTCAAAGCTATAAGAGAGGTAGGAATTCTGGGGTATTTAACCAACCAGATCTCCAATCCTCTCCCAGGCAATGAGATAGTGTGGGACCTCTGATGCTCTTTCATCGGTTCCTGTTATATGGGAAAACTCAGTGCCAAATGCTTAATGCACAGACTACTCTATTCCAGTAGCTGAAGTTTATAACTTTTTAGACACTCAACCCACCAGGGGACTCGAACACTGGCCAACAAGGTGGCAGTTGCATGCTGTATCCACTACACCATACTTCAAAGCCATAGGAGCGATAGGAATTCTGGGGTATTTAACCAACCAGAACTCCAATCCTCTCCCAGGCAATGAGATAGTGTGGGACCTCTGAAGCTCTTTCATCGGTTCCTGTTATATGGGAAAACTCAGTGCCAAATGCTTAATGCACAGACTACCCTATTCCAGTAGCTGAAGTTTATAACTTTTTAGACACTCAACCCACCAGGGGACTCGAACACTGGCCAACAAGGTGGCAGTTGCATGCTGTATCCACTACACCATACTTCAAAGCCATAGGAGCGATAGGAATTCTGGGGTATTTAACCAACCAGAACTCCAATCCTCTCCCAGGCAATGAGATAGTGTGGGACCTCTGAAGCTCTTTCATCGGTTCCTGTTATATGGGAAAACTCAGTGCCAAATGCTTAATGCACAGACTACCATATTCCAGTAGCTGAAGTTTATAACGTTTTAGACACTCAACCTACCAGGGGACTCGAACACTGGCCAACAAGGTGGCAGTTGCATGCTGTATCCACTACACCATACTTCAAAGCCATAAGAGAGGTAGGAATTCTGGGGTATTTAACCAACCAGAACTCCAATCCTCTCCCAGGCAATGAGATAGTGTGGGACCTCTGAAGCTCTTTCATCGGTTCCTGTTATATGGGAAAACTCAGTGCCAAATGCTTAATGCACAGACTACCCTATTCCAGTAGCTGAAGTTTATAACTTTTTAGACACTCAACCCACCAGGGGACTCGAACACTGGCCAACAAGGTGGCAGTTGCATGCTGTATCCACTACACCATACTTCAAAGCTATAAGAGAGGTAGGAATTCTGGGGTATTTAACCAACCAGAACTCCAATCCTCTCCCAGGCAATGAGATCGTGTGGGACCTCTGATGCTCTTTCATCGGTTCCTGTTATATGGGAAAACTCAGTGCCAAATGCTTAATGCACAGACTACTCTATTCCAGTAGCTGAAGTTTATAACTTTTTAGACACTCAACCCACCAGGGGACTCGAACACTGGCCAACAAGGTGGCAGTTGCATGCTGTATCCACTACACCATACTTCAAAGCCATAGGAGCGATAGGAATTCTGGGGTATTTAACCAACCAGAACTCCAATCCTCTCCCAGGCAATGAGATAGTGTGGGACCTCTGAAGCTCTTTCATCGGTTCCTGTTATATGGGAAAACTCAGTGCCAAATGCTTAATGCACAGACTACCCTATTCCAGTAGCTGAAGTTTAGAACTTTTTAGACACTCAACCCACCAGGGGACTCGAACACTGGCCAACAAGGTGGCAGTTGCATGCTGTATCCACTATACAATACTTCAAAGCCATAAGAGAGGTAGGAATTCTGGGGTATTTAACCAACCAGAACTCCAATCCTCTCCCAGGCAATGAGATAGTGTGGGACCTCTGATGCTCTTTCATCGGTTCCTGTTATATGGGAAAACTCAGTGCCAAATGCTTAATTCACAGACTACCCTATTCCAGCAGCTGAAGTTTATAACTTTTTAGACACTCAACCCACCAGGGGACTCGAACACTGGCCAACAAGGTGGCAGTTGCATGCTGTATCCACTACACAATACTTCAAAGCCATAGGAGAGGTAAAAATTCTGTGGTATTTAACCAACCAGAACTCCAATCCTCTCCCAGGCAATGAAATAGTGTGGGACCTCTGATGCTCTTTCATCGGTTCCTGTTATATGGGAAAACTCAGTGCCAAATGCTTAATGCACAGACTACCCTATTCCAGTAGCTGAAGTTTATAACTTTTTAGACACTCAACCCACCAGGGGACTCGAACACTGGCCAACAAGGTGGCAGTTGCATGCTGTATCCACTACACCATACTTCAAAGCTATAAGAGAGGTAGGAATTCTGGGGTATTTAACCAACCAGAACTCCAATCCTCTCCCAGGCAATGAGATAGTGTGGGACCTCTGATGCTCTTTCATCGGTTCCTGTTATATGGGAAAACTCAGTGCCAAATGCTTAATGCACAGACTACTCTATTCCAGTAGCTGAAGTTTATAACTTTTTAGACACTCAACCCACCAGGGGACTCGAACACTGGCCAACAAGGTGGCAGTTGCATGCTGTATCCACTACACCATACTTCAAAGCCATAGGAGCGATAGGAATTCTGGGGTATTTAACCAACGAGAACTCCAATCCTCTCCCAGGCAATGAGATAGTGTGGGACCTCTGAAGCTCTTTCATCGGTTCCTGTTATATGGGAAAACTCAGTGCCAAATGCTTAATGCACAGACTACCCTATTCCAGTAGCTGAAGTTTATAGCTTTTTAGACACTCAACCCACCAGGGGACTCGAACACTGGCCAACAAGGTGGCAGTTGCATGCTGTATCCACTACACCATACTTCAAAGCCATAAGAGAGGTAGGAATTCTGGGGTATTTAACCAACCAGAACTCCAATCCTCTCCCAGGCAATGAGATAGTGTGGGACCTCTGATGCTCTTTCATCGGTTCCTGTTATATGGGAAAACTCAGTGCCAAATGCTTAATTCACAGACTACCCTATTCCAGCAGCTGAAGTTTATAACTTTTTAGACACTCAACCCACCAGGGGACTCGAACACTGGCCAACAAGGTGGCAGTTGCATGCTGTATCCACTACACAATACTTCAAAGCCATAGGAGAGGTAAAAATTCTGGGGTATTTAACCAACCAGAACTCCAATCCTCTCCCAGGCAATGAAATAGTGTGGGACCTCTGATGCTCTTTCATCGGTTCCTGTTATATGGGAAAACTCAGTGCCAAATGCTTAATTCACAGACTACCCTATTTCAGCAGCTGAAGTTTATAACTTTTTAGACACTCAACCCACCAGGGGACTCGAACACTGGCCAACAAGGTGGCAGTTGCATGCTGTATCCACTACACCATACTTCAAAGCTATAAGAGAGGTAGGAATTCTGGGGTATTTAACCAACCAGATCTCCAATCCTCTCCCAGGCAATGAGATAGTGTGGGACCTCTGATGCTCTTTCATCGGTTCCTGTTATATGGGAAAACTCAGTGCCAAATGCTTAATGCACAGACTACTCTATTCCAGTAGCTGAAGTTTATAACTTTTTAGACACTCAACCCACCAGGGGACTCGAACACTGGCCAACAAGGTGGCAGTTGCATGCTGTATCTACTACACCATACTTCAAAGCCATAGGAGCGATAGGAATTCTGGGGTATTTAACCAACCAGAACTCCAATCCTCTCCCAGGCAATGAGATAGTGTGGGACCTCTGAAGCTCTTTCATCGGTTCCTGTTATATGGGAAAACTCAGTGCCAAATGCTTAATGCACAGACTACCATATTCCAGTAGCTGAAGTTTATAACTTTTTAGACACTCAACCCACCAGGGGACTCGAACACTGGCCAACAAGGTGGCAGTTGCATGCTGTATCCACTACACCATACTTCAAAGCCATAAGATAGGTAGGAATTCTGGGGTATTTAACCAACCAGAACTCCAATCCTCTCCCAGGCAATGAGATAGTGTGGGACCTCTGATGCTCTTTCATCGGTTCCTGTTATATGGGAAAACTCAGTGCCAAATGCTTAATTCACAGACTACCCTATTCCAGCAGCTGAAGTTTATAACTTTTTAGACACTCAACCGACCAGGGGACTCGAACACTGCCCAACAAGGTGGCAGTTGCATGCTGTATCCACTACACCATACTTCAAAGCCATAGGAGCGATAGGAATTCTGGGGTATTTAACCAACCAGAACTCCAATCCTCTCCCAGGCAATGAGATAGTGTGGGACCTCTGAAGCTCTTTCATCGGTTCCTGTTATATGGGAAAACTCAGTGCCAAATGCTTAATGCACAGACTACCCTATTCCAGTAGCTGAAGTTTATAACTTTTTAGACACTCAACCCACCAGGGGACTCGAACACTGGCCAACAAGGTGGCAGTTGCATGCTGTATCCACTACACCATACTTCAAAGCCATAGGAGCGATAGGAATTCTGGGGTATTTAACCAACCAGAACTCCAATCCTCTCCCAGGCAATGAGATAGTGTGGGACCTCTGAAGCTCTTTCATCGGTTCCTGTTATATGGGAAAACTCAGTGCCAAATGCTTAATGCACAGACTACCATATTCCAGTAGCTGAAGTTTATAACGTTTTAGACACTCAACCTACCAGGGGACTCGAACACTGGCCAACAAGGTGGCAGTTGCATGCTGTATCCACTACACCATACTTCAAAGCCATAAGAGAGGTAGGAATTCTGGGGTATTTAACCAACCAGAACTCCAATCCTCTCCCAGGCAATGAGATAGTGTGGGACCTCTGAAGCTCTTTCATCGGTTCCTGTTATATGGGAAAACTCAGTGCCAAATGCTTAATGCACAGACTACCCTATTCCAGTAGCTGAAGTTTATAACTTTTTAGACACTCAACCCACCAGGGGACTCGAACACTGGCCAACAAGGTGGCAGTTGCATGCTGTATCCACTACACAATACTTCAAAGCCATAAGAGAGGTAGGAATTCTGGGGTATTTAACCAACCAGAACTCCAATCCTCTCCCAGGCAATGAGATAGTGTGGGACCTCTGATGCTCTTTCATCGGTTCCTGTTATATGGGAAAACTCAGTGCCAAATGCTTAATTCACAGACTACCCTATTCCAGCAGCTGAAGTTTATAACTTTTTAGACACTCAACCCACCAGGGGACTCGAACACTGGCCAACAAGGTGGCAGTTGCATGCTGTATCCACTACACAATACTTCAAAGCCATAGGAGAGGTAAAAATTCTGGGGTATTTAACCAACCAGAACTCCAATCCTCTCCCAGGCAATGAAATAGTGTGGGACCTCTGATGCTCTTTCATCGGTTCCTGTTATATGGGAAAACTCAGTGCCAAATGCTTAATGCACAGACTACCCTATTCCAGTAGCTGAAGTTTATAACTTTTTAGACACTCAACCCACCAGGGGACTCGAACACTGGCCAACAAGGTGGCAGTTGCATGCTGTATCCACTACACCATACTTCAAAGCTATAAGAGAGGTAGGAATTCTGGGGTATTTAACCAACCAGAACTCCAATCCTCTCCCAGGCAATGAGATCGTGTGGGACCTCTGATGCTCTTTCATCGGTTCCTGTTATATGGGAAAACTCAGTGCCAAATGCTTAATGCACAGACTACTCTATTCCAGTAGCTGAAGTTTATAACTTTTTAGACACTCAACCCACCAGGGGACTCGAACACTGGCCAACAAGGTGGCAGTTGCATGCTGTATCCACTACACCATACTTCAAAGCCATAGGAGCGATAGGAATTCTGGGGTATTTAACCAACCAGAACTCCAATCCTCTCCCAGGCAATGAGATAGTGTGGGACCTCTGAAGCTCTTTCATCGGTTCCTGTTATATGGGAAAACTCAGTGCCAAATGCTTAATGCACAGACTACCCTATTCCAGTAGCTGAAGTTTAGAACTTTTTAGACACTCAACCCACCAGGGGACTCGAACACTGGCCAACAAGGTGGCAGTTGCATGCTGTATCCACTATACAATACTTCAAAGCCATAAGAGAGGTAGGAATTCTGGGGTATTTAACCAACCAGAACTCCAATCCTCTCCCAGGCAATGAGATAGTGTGGGACCTCTGATGCTCTTTCATCGGTTCCTGTTATATGGGAAAACTCAGTGCCAAATGCTTAATTCACAGACTACCCTATTCCAGCAGCTGAAGTTTATAACTTTTTAGACACTCAACCCACCAGGGGACTCGAACACTGGCCAACAAGGTGGCAGTTGCATGCTGTATCCACTACACAATACTTCAAAGCCATAGGAGAGGTAAAAATTCTGTGGTATTTAACCAACCAGAACTCCAATCCTCTCCCAGGCAATGAAATAGTGTGGGACCTCTGATGCTCTTTCATCGGTTCCTGTTATATGGGAAAACTCAGTGCCAAATGCTTAATGCACAGACTACCCTATTCCAGTAGCTGAAGTTTATAACTTTTTAGACACTCAACCCACCAGGGGACTCGAACACTGGCCAACAAGGTGGCAGTTGCATGCTGTATCCACTACACCATACTTCAAAGCTATAAGAGAGGTAGGAATTCTGGGATATTTAACCAACCAGAACTCCAATCCTCTCCCAGGCAATGAGATAGTGTGGGACCTCTGATGCTCTTTCATCGGTTCCTGTTATATGGGAAAACTCAGTGCCAAATGCTTAATGCACAGACTACTCTATTCCAGTAGCTGAAGTTTATAACTTTTTAGACACTCAACCCACCAGGGGACTCGAACACTGGCCAACAAGGTGGCAGTTGCATGCTGTATCCACTACACCATACTTCAAAGCCATAGGAGCGATAGGAATTCTGGGGTATTTAACCAACGAGAACTCCAATCCTCTCCCAGGCAATGAGATAGTGTGGGACCTCTGAAGCTCTTTCATCGGTTCCTGTTATATGGGAAAACTCAGTGCCAAATGCTTAATGCACAGACTACCCTATTCCAGTAGCTGAAGTTTATAACTTTTTAGACACTCAACCCACCAGGGGACTCGAACACTGGCCAACAAGGTGGCAGTTGCATGCTGTATCCACTACACCATACTTCAAAGCCATAAGAGAGGTAGGAATTCTGGGGTATTTAACCAACCAGAACTCCAATCCTCTCCCAGGCAATGAGATAGTGTGGGACCTCTGATGCTCTTTCATCGGTTCCTGTTATATGGGAAAACTCAGTGCCAAATGCTTAATTCACAGACTACCCTATTCCAGCAGCTGAAGTTTATAACTTTTTAGACACTCAACCGACCAGGGGACTCGAACACTGCCCAACAAGGTGGCAGTTGCATGCTGTATCCACTACACCATACTTCAAAGCCATAGGAGCGATAGGAATTCTGGGGTATTTAACCAACCAGAACTCCAATCCTCACCCAGGCAATGAGATAGGGTGGGACCTCTGAAGCTCTTTCATCGGTTCCTGTTATATGGGAAAACTCAGTGCCAAATGCTTAATGCACAGACTACCCTATTCCAGTAGCTGAAGTTTATAACTTTTTAGACACTCAACCCACCAGGGGACTCGAACACTGGCCAACAAGGTGGCAGTTGCATGCTGTATCCACTACACAATACTTCAAAGCCATAAGAGAGGTAGGAATTCTGGGGTATTTAACCAACCAGAACTCCAATCCTCTCCCAGGCAATGAGATAGTGTGGGACCTCTGATGCTCTTTCATCGGTTCCTGTTATATGGGAAAACTCAGTGCCAAATGCTTAATTCACAGACTACCCTATTCCAGCAGCTGAAGTTTATAACTTTTTAGACACTCAACCCACCAGGGGACTCGAACACTGGCCAACAAGGTGGCAGTTGCATGCTGTATCCACTACACAATACTTCAAAGCCATAGGAGAGGTAAAAATTCTGGGGTATTTAACCAACCAGAACTCCAATCCTCTCCCAGGCAATGAAATAGTGTGGGACCTCTGATGCTCTTTCATCGGTTCCTGTTATATGGGAAAACTCAGTGCCAAATGCTTAATTCACAGACTACCCTATTTCAGCAGCTGAAGTTTATAACTTTTTAGACACTCAACCCACCAGGGGACTCGAACACTGGCCAACAAGGTGGCAGTTGCATGCTGTATCCACTACACCATACTTCAAAGCTATAAGAGAGGTAGGAATTCTGGGGTATTTAACCAACCAGATCTCCAATCCTCTCCCAGGCAATGAGATAGTGTGGGACCTCTGATGCTCTTTCATCGGTTCCTGTTATATGGGAAAACTCAGTGCCAAATGCTTAATGCACAGACTACTCTATTCCAGTAGCTGAAGTTTATAACTTTTTAGACACTCAACCCACCAGGGGACTCGAACACTGGCCAACAAGGTGGCAGTTGCATGCTGTATCTACTACACCATACTTCAAAGCCATAGGAGCGATAGGAATTCTGGGGTATTTAACCAACCAGAAATCCAATCCTCTCCCAGGCAATGAGATAGTGTGGGACCTCTGAAGCTCTTTCATCGGTTCCTGTTATATGGGAAAACTCAGTGCCAAATGCTTAATGCACAGACTACCATATTCCAGTAGCTGAAGTTTATAACTTTTTAGACACTCAACCCACCAGGGGACTCGAACACTGGCCAACAAGGTGGCAGTTGCATGCTGTATCCACTACACCATACTTCAAAGCCATAAGATAGGTAGGAATTCTGGGGTATTTAACCAACCAGAACTCCAATCCTCTCCCAGGCAATGAGATAGTGTGGGACCTCTGATGCTCTTTCATCGGTTCCTGTTATATGGGAAAACTCAGTGCCAAATGCTTAATTCACAGACTACCCTATTCCAGCAGCTGAAGTTTATAACTTTTTAGACACTCAACCGACCAGGGGACTCGAACACTGCCCAACAAGGTGGCAGTTGCATGCTGTATCCACTACACCATACTTCAAAGCCATAGGAGCGATAGGAATTCTGGGGTATTTAACCAACCAGAACTCCAATCCTCTCCCAGGCAATGAGATAGTGTGGGACCTCTGAAGCTCTTTCATCGGTTCCTGTTATATGGGAAAACTCAGTGCCAAATGCTTAATGCACAGACTACCCTATTCCAGTAGCTGAAGTTTATAACTTTTTAGACACTCAACCCACCAGGGGACTCGAACACTGGCCAACAAGGTGGCAGTTGCATGCTGTATCCACTACACCATACTTCAAAGCCATAGGAGCGATAGGAATTCTGGGGTATTTAACCAACCAGAACTCCAATCCTCTCCCAGGCAATGAGATAGTGTGGGACCTCTGAAGCTCTTTCATCGGTTCCTGTTATATGGGAAAACTCAGTGCCAAATGCTTAATGCACAGACTACCATATTCCAGTAGCTGAAGTTTATAACGTTTTAGACACTCAACCTACCAGGGGACTCGAACACTGGCCAACAAGGTGGCAGTTGCATGCTGTATCCACTACACCATACTTCAAAGCCATAAGAGAGGTAGGAATTCTGGGATATTTAACCAACCAGAACTCCAATCCTCTCCCAGGCAATGAGATAGTGTGGGACCTCTGAAGCTCTTTCATCGGTTCCTGTTATATGGGAAAACTCAGTGCCAAATGCTTAATGCACAGACTACCATATTCCAGTAGCTGAAGTTTATAACGTTTTAGACACTCAACCCACCAGGGGACTCGAACACTGGCCAACAAGGTGGCAGTTGCATGCTGTATCCACTACACCATACTTCAAAGCCATAAGAGAGGTAGGAATTCTGGGGTATTTAACCAACCAGAACTCCAATCCTCTCCCAGGCAATGAGATAGTGTGGGACCTCTGATGCTCTTTCATCGGTTCCTGTTATATGGGAAAACTCAGTGCCAAATGCTTAATTCACAGACTACCCTATTCCAGCAGCTGAAGTTTATAACTTTTTAGACACTCAACCGACCAGGGGACTCGAACACTGCCCAACAAGGTGGCAGTTGCATGCTGTATCCACTACACCATACTTCAAAGCCATAGGAGCGATAGGAATTCTGGGGTATTTAACCAACCAGAACTCCAATCCTCTCCCAGGCAATGAGATAGTGTGGGACCTCTGAAGCTCTTTCATCGGTTCCTGTTATATGGGAAAACTCAGTGCCAAATGCTTAATGCACAGACTACCCTATTCCAGTAGCTGAAGTTTAGAACTTTTTAGACACTCAACCCACCAGGGGACTCGAACACTGGCCAACAAGGTGGCAGTTGCATGCTGTATCCACTATACAATACTTCAAAGCCATAAGAGAGGTAGGAATTCTGGGGTATTTAACCAACCAGAACTCCAATCCTCTCCCAGGCAATGAGATAGTGTGGGACCTCTGATGCTCTTTCATCGGTTCCTGTTATATGGGAAAACTCAGTGCCAAATGCTTAATTCACAGACTACCCTATTCCAGCAGCTGAAGTTTATAACTTTTTAGACACTCAACCCACCAGGGGACTCGAACACTGGCCAACAAGGTGGCAGTTGCATGCTGTATCCACTACACAATACTTCAAAGCCATAGGAGAGGTAAAAATTCTGTGGTATTTAACCAACCAGAACTCCAATCCTCTCCCAGGCAATGAAATAGTGTGGGACCTCTGATGCTCTTTCATCGGTTCCTGTTATATGGGAAAACTCAGTGCCAAATGCTTAATGCACAGACTACCCTATTCCAGTAGCTGAAGTTTATAACTTTTTAGACACTCAACCCACCAGGGGACTCGAACACTGGCCAACAAGGTGGCAGTTGCATGCTGTATCCACTACACCATACTTCAAAGCTATAAGAGAGGTAGGAATTCTGGGGTATTTAACCAACCAGAACTCCAATCCTCTCCCAGGCAATGAGATAGTGTGGGACCTCTGATGCTCTTTCATCGGTTCCTGTTATATGGGAAAACTCAGTGCCAAATGCTTAATGCACAGACTACTCTATTCCAGTAGCTGAAGTTTATAACTTTTTAGACACTCAACCCACCAGGGGACTCGAACACTGGCCAACAAGGTGGCAGTTGCATGCTGTATCCACTACACCATACTTCAAAGCCATAGGAGCGATAGGAATTCTGGGGTATTTAACCAACGAGAACTCCAATCCTCTCCCAGGCAATGAGATAGTGTGGGACCTCTGAAGCTCTTTCATCGGTTCCTGTTATATGGGAAAACTCAGTGCCAAATGCTTAATGCACAGACTACCCTATTCCAGTAGCTGAAGTTTATAACTTTTTAGACACTCAACCCACCAGGGGACTCGAACACTGGCCAACAAGGTGGCAGTTGCATGCTGTATCCACTACACCATACTTCAAAGCCATAAGAGAGGTAGGAATTCTGGGGTATTTAACCAACCAGAACTCCAATCCTCTCCCAGGCAATGAGATAGTGTGGGACCTCTGATGCTCTTTCATCGGTTCCTGTTATATGGGAAAACTCAGTGCCAAATGCTTAATTCACAGACTACCCTATTCCAGCAGCTGAAGTTTATAACTTTTTAGACACTCAACCGACCAGGGGACTCGAACACTGCCCAACAAGGTGGCAGTTGCATGCTGTATCCACTACACCATAATTCAAAGCCATAGGAGCGATAGGAATTCTGGGGTAATTAACCAACCAGAACTCCAATCCTCTCCCAGGCAATGAGATAGGGTGGGACCT
>NW_027190789.1:0-25000 GCF_040958095.1 Procambarus clarkii
TAGAACATCTTCAAAATATTTGTAATTATGCTAACGATTGTTATTGGCAAGAGCACATTTTTATTTTTGGAAAGCATATACTTACCAAGAAGGAACTTGATGAAATAATGAGTTTTATAAACCCAAAGGACACTGTGGTGTCTATTTATGCTCGTGGTGGATGGGTTGAGAGTTTTTTGCTGAATCGAGGTGTGAGCATTATTCCAACAGAAAACACAGAAAGATTAGAGTATATAACTGCAGTTAAATGGTTACCAAACGGGTATATTAGGCATATAGTTAAAGAAACTTGTATTAATAAAGAATATTCAAATGCCAATATACTTATAATCAATGAACCAATTGGGAATTTTTATATGACTATCGTTAGTATACTTAAAAATTTCAAAGGACGACTAGTGATAATGTTTGGTTCCAACTTTCCTATGGTTATTAAAAGTGTTTTAAATGAAAAATACATTCATGTACAAACATCTAGTGTGCCCATTTTTATTAGGTCTACTGTTCATTTTTATATGAGAATAGACATATGATTATTGGAGTTATTATTGTGTAGAAATATATAATGAGAATTGATGACATTATTAATAGTTTGTGATTTTTTAAATTAGGCACCCCCAAAAAATTCCTGGCTTGTACTAATGTGAGGTTTAATTTAAGGTAAATAAGTTAATAAAGGCTGATTCTGACTTTAATTATATACAGTTATAATTACCCTCAACATCTCAATGGTAATAATGATTTAAGTAAATAAAGCCAGTGACAAGTCACAGTCAAGCAGAACAAGTACAGCCAGTGACAAGTAAGTCAGGAAGAACAAGCACAGCCAGTGACAAGTCAGTCAGGCAGAACAAGCACACCCAATGACAAGTCAGGCAGAACAAGCACAGCCAGTGACAAGTCAGTCAGGCAGAACAAGCACAGCCAGTGACAAGTCAGTCAGGCAGAACAAGCACACCCAATGACAAGTCAGGCAGAACAAGCACAGCCAGTGACAAGTCTGGGCTAAGTTTTTATAATTGCTGTTATACAAAGCTTAAAAGAACAAGAGGTCATAAAGTGTTTGTGATGATTGAAATTTTATTAGAATAGTTGTTTTTTCAAGGATATTTTCATCAATATATATCAAAGGTTAGAAGAGCTTTAATTAAAAATTAGGTAACTGTTACTTTAAGCACTGTAATCTGAATGAATTTCATCTTGTGGGTGAGCTGATAGATAATTTATTACCAAAGTTTTCTTAAGACCTCTATCCTTAACAACTTTCCAAGTGTTTTTTTTAAAGCTGGTCTCCTCATTTCTTTTCGCCTGATGCTCTTTCAACTGCTGTACTTCGTCCCGTAGGTAATTTAATTCTGTCCTCAGAGCTTCAACTAGTTCAATTATTAAAACATCCATAATGTATAATAAATAGCTTTAAAACGGAGGAGCTTGGCTAGCACACTCTCTCAGTCTAGGATGAAAGTAAAATGTTCCTCGAAAAAAAGGTTTCATTTTATTCTTTTGTAACAAAAAAACTTATTATATTCTCGAAACTCCCACTACACCCCAGCTTCTACATTCGAAGGACTATACAGCTCTATTTTTGCTGCATATGGTAAAAATATTTCATAGCAGATTCCAATTCTTTAGTAGATCTATAAATTTGTTAATTTGTACTAAAAAATATATACAGTACATGGTTTAACTAATTCAAATTTTTCTTTTATTTATTACTGACAATGAAGAAAATTTTAAAACCTTAACAATCAAAACCAACTAAATGTTAACAACTATTTTTCTTTTTTTTTCTTTTTTTGGATGATGATGATGATGATGAATGATGATGATGATGATGATGATAATGATGATGATGATGATGATGATGATGATGATGATGATGATGATGAGGGCAAAGTCAATGGGGTTTGAGGTTCTTCAGATAATATTGGGAATGATTGTTTTATAGTTTGTATAACCAAATATTTTATTCGCTTTGCAGAAAGTTCTTCCTCCCTTTTCTTTTTCTCTTCCTTCTCTTCTTCTTTTCTTCCTTCTTTTTTTTCTTTTCTTCCCTCTTTTTCTTTTTCCTTTCTTCCTTTTTCCGCTTCCTTGTTATTTTCTCATCTTGGTTTGAAAGAGATAATAAACTCACTTCCCTTGTTATTTTCTCATCTTGGTTTGAAAGAGATAATAAACCCAAAGTGGATGATGAATTTCCAGATGTGGATCCTGCTCCTGAGATAGATGGTGACCACTGTTGGTGGCAATGAATGTACATGCTTTAAATTTCCATCAGCATGTATCTGAGGTACATTGTAGCTTGTATTTGTATTTGAAAGCTGTTGATCTTTAGATACTAATAATTGTTGTTGTTGTGGTTGTTGTTGTGGTTGATTAACATATACATCTTCATTCCAATCTGAACTTGAAATTGTATTTAGAGATAAACCCAAAGTGGGTAATGTATTTCCTGCTCCTGAGGTAGATGGTGACACTGTTGGATTAAGGAAGGTCAATGAATGTTCATGATATAAATTTGGAGGTGCATTGTAATAGGTATTTGAAAACTGTTGATCTTGTTGTTGTTGTTGTTGTTGATTAACATATGCATCTTCATTCAAACCTGAACTTAATATTGTATTTTCAGGAAACGACACCATTAGTTGTTGATAATCATTATTAATTGATTCACCTGCTTTACTACAATATTTATCAATCATATAAGACAGATCTGTTTCTTTTTCTTCTTCAATTTGTATGTTAGGTTGATGATAATTACACTTCAAATTGGCTGCTGGTAAATTGGTGGTTTCTGATATTAGTTGATAATTTGAGCTTGAAGTAGATGGCAAATAAATGTTGTTATTTTTTTCTCCTCCTCTTGTGGTGTTAGTTTCTGAGGGAAAGAGGGCATCAATGAAATCAGGAATTTGATCCAAAAAATCTTCTTCTCTATGTTGTTGCTGTTGTTGTTGTTGCTGTTGTTGTTGTTGTTGCTGTTGTTGTTGTTGTTGCTGTTGTTGTTGTTGTTGTTGTTGCTGTTGTTGTTGTTGAACATGATGAACTCCATTTTCCTGAGTTTTGTTTGCAATTCTTTTAAATGTTGTTATATTTTTCTTCACCTTATTTTCCAAAACTGATTCTTCATCATCAGATTCCAAAGCAGCAGGAGCAGCAACAGCAACAGCAGTGGCAACGATGGTGGTCAGGGTAGTGGTGGTGGTGGTGGTGGCACTAGTAGTGGTGGTGGCACTAGTGGTGGTGGTAGTAGTAGTAGTGGTAGTAGTAGTAGTAGTAGTAGAAGTAGCAGATTTATCTAAATCTTTGTTTGTCAATGACCCTTATTCTTCCTTATTGCCTGTATCATGCTCATTATTATCTTCTTTACTGTTATCACTATCACCATCATCATCATCATTATTATTACTATTACTACTACTACTACCACTGCCACCACCACCACCACTACTACTACTACTACTACTACTACTACTACTACTACTACCACTGCCACCACCATCACTACTACTGTTACTGTTACTGCTGCCTCTACTGCTGCCTCTACTGCAGCTGCTGCTGCTGCTTCTTATGCTGCTGCTGCCTATTCTTATGCTGCTGCTGTCTCTTCTGATGCTGATTCTTCTGCTGCTGCTGCTGCTGCTGCCTCTTATGATGCTGATGTCTTTTCTGTTGCCACTTCTACTTCTGCTGTTTCTTCTTTTTCTATCATCTTCATTATCCTTATCATCATGTAATAATAATGATGTAGTTGCTGATTCAGTAATGTTAGTTGTAGTTTTAGTGACTGAGGGAAGAATATTTCCATTTCCTTCGTTTTTGAATAAATTCCTGATTTGTATACCTAAAAAGTAGTCTTCTAAAACTTCCCGTTTATCTTGATGTATAAAACCAGATGAAATTATTTTTTGTAGGATAATTCTAGATAATCTATTCTTATCTATATCACAATTCTTATACTGAAATTGGTTCTTAATTATGTAATGTAAACTTTCCAGTATTATTTTAAAAGATTCTGTCAAATTCATATTCTTTGCAGAACATTTGGGTTTCACTTCATTCTTATGTAAGTCGATTATCTTCAGTATATTATTTCTATACTTTTGAAGTGGGAATTTTACTTCACAGCAGTTACATTCCATAATTGGAATGATTTCATTCTTCAATCTAAACCCTTCATGTATGAAAGTTTGTTTATTTCTTGATATTTGAGTCTTTAAATTTTCATACTTGGTTTTAAATAAAAAGGCTGACTCTTCAAAAGATTTATCATCATCATCGATATCATCATCATCATCATCATGCTTATCCTTTTTTTTCATTGCCTTTATTATATATAATATTTCATTAATTTTATCTAATGTAGTTGTATATACTATAAATGGTGCTCTCTTACACTCATGATCTATTATTTTCTGGAATGATATAAATATGCCATTACATTTTATGCAAATGTACCAACCATTGTTATTATCCACGTAAGAAAATGTGGATAATTTTTCCAACTGATCATTAATTATCCATATTTTATATTTTTGTTTATCTTCCAATTCTGGATAGGATAGGGAGATAATTTTTTTTATTCTCTTATGGTATTCTTGAACATAAGTCAGTGTTCTTATACTAGAGTACAGATGAGTCCCCTTTAATATAAAATATTTAGGGAGACCATCATAGAGTTGTTCTTCTGATGTAAAGGTGGTTGGTGGCACACTGGGGAGTGGATCTCGACGATTCACGTTGTTCTTAATTGGAGCCATTGAAAACAATAAAGCAGAAGAATCCCACAGGCTGGAGAATCATGCATGTGTATACAACTGGCATTGAGACATCTTGTAGTTTTTAGGTTGTGCAGTGTGCTCACAGAGTAAATCCGAACCCTAAAACAAAGAAAAAAGTGTCACTTTTTATTTTATTCGTTTAACATAAAGATAAAATAATAGTATATTATGCTTGTTTAACTTTTTTTTTTAAATATATAAACGATGTTTTTTTCATATGAATTAAGCCTAAACTTAAAAAATAAAGTATCTGAAATTAATAAATTTAAACAAATATATTTAGGTCTAGATAATAATAAAAAAGTTCAAGGGTTAGTTGTAAAAACCATGGAATATGGTTTTTTAACTAATTTAATGAAACATGAAAATATTGGGATTTGGCCACACAACCAGAAGAAAACTCTAATCACTAATTGGAAAGTTAGAGAGGTTAGAAACTTACTAAGAGCAATAGAATATTTAAATTTCATTAGAGGTCATAAAAAGATTAAGGAAGAGATAGTAGGAGATAAGGATATGTACACTTTATTAGGTTTAATTGATCTTGAAACTTGTGTTTTAAATTTACACAAAATATTAATGAGAGGATTGTTATCACCCGAAAAATGTGGTTATGTAAGTACCAATATACGCTGTACAAAGATTAGTAATAACACAAGTGTCAAGGGTTTGTATGTATATCCACATATCCATTCAATTCAGGATGGAGAAAATCGTATTTTGGCTATTTTGGACAATTACAATTCTACATTGACCCAAAAAATATTCACATTTTTAGGGCCAGAGGAAGAATTTGAATGGATTTTTAAATTAATTTCATGGTTTATCCTAGAAATGCTTACTCTCCATCCTTTTTCAGATGGAAATGGTCGTTTGACACGTCTTTTAGTCAATTATATATTGTCAACATTAATACCATTTCCAACATCTATCATTGGGAATTTAGAATGGGCTATTATCCATGATCGAAAACTAAATACAAAAAAACAACGCCCACCTCTTAACATACTCAAATTAGTAATTGAAAGTGTCTTGTTCAATTGGCAAATATATTTTTATCTGTTATCTGTGGTCAGAAAAAAATAATGAAACTTTATATTATATTTATAGGTTTAATTATTTATTCAATAATATTAAATTACATTTATAAGAAAAATATGAGTAATAATCCAAAGATAGACTCTAATTTAATATTAATGTCACACCCTCCATATGAAAAGATTACAAGAAAGATGGATTGTACTATTAACAATATAGCATGCCAGAAAAATGAAGACTGTCAAACATTTTGCTCTTCTTCTTTAGGAGTTACTTGCATTAATAGTGTTTGTAATTATGACACTGATCATAAATGTTTAAATGGAGGATTTCCTATTAATTATGTTGGGGAAACTAATTTAATAACCACCATATGTGCTTGTATGGATAATGGACACTATATCGGTGAGCAATGTCAATACCAAAATTCCTTTCGACCAACGTCTCACAAAAGCTTCCCTATTAGCTAAAGACAGATGTATATTATTTTAAATTAAAAAAAAAAAAAAAATTTTCCCATCTATAAGTATACTACAATTTCACTATGTTGCTCTTTAAAATGAATGATCGATATTATACTTATCCACTTATTCAAAATTATGATCCGTTAAAACGAACTTATCAAGACTCACATATCAATCCCAATACTGGGACTTTTAATAAAATAACTCGTGATCTTCAAACTATAAGTTGTACTTCATCAAGAAAAAATAAGACGAGTTTATATGGTTTTGGATCACTAACAGATATGTGTGGGAAAAGAGAAATTGATTTGATTTTATTAACAAATGGAACAGTTCATCATTTATATCGTAGATTTTGGGAGACAAACACTATAAGTGGTTCCCATGTCATACGTCTACCTAGTTTAGATTATATACATTTTATCTTGGATGTTGATTTAAAAAAAATGTGTACTCTTGAATCATTTCGTTTATCGACAGCTGAGTACCTAGAATATCTAACACTTAAACAATCAGGGTCATCCTTACAATTAACAACATCCATTGTTAATGGACAGATCTATTATAATACAAATTATGTCATATATGAACTTGTTTCTCATATTGTTTATTATTTAGGTCTAGACTGGCTACCAATTTATATTTTAGGTAAATCACAAACGTTTACTCAAGGATTTCATCTTGAAATACCCCACCTAACTCTTTCCTATTATGATTTTGCCCTAATGTCCAATTCATGTAAAGAACTCATACCTACCCTCGTAGATATTACTACCAATTATAGTATTTTTGGCTCTCAAAAAATTCAACTGCAAACACCTTTAAACGAAATGGACTGCACCTATTTACCATATGCGGTTTTCCACAAAAATAATATTTACGATATGTCAAACTCACCACCCTCATATATTTTATCAAGTATGGGTGAAGTTTTTGACTTATTTAATATCTGTAAATATCATGAACCTTCATCCATTAGAGGATTCCCAACTATTATCGGATTGGATGATGATACATATGCTCTGGATGTTTTTCAGAAAAATGTTCAAACATTTATGCAAAACAAAGAAAATATTGATGACGCCGAAAATTATGTTACTATATATGAAAATTATGATAATTCTAGGGAGAGAGATGAAGAAAAAATACCAGATATAACAGAAGAAGATTTTTTCATGTTTTCCAATGTTAACAATATTATCAATAAAATTATAGTGGGTTTATTTTTTGTTACACTTAGTAAGGAATATAAACTTTCTATATATAAATCTCTTCATTTTCAAGAGGAACAAGAAGAAGAGAATAACCAACTCTTAATTATACTTGAAAAATATCCAAATAGTTTTATACATATTAACGAAATTCCGCATTACCTGATTCTTCTTACAAATGACAATGACGCTGAGGCAAACTTTGACTACGATAAAATACAAATGACAGCAAATCGTATTGAAAAAGTGTTTACAGTTCAACCTTTAAGGCAAACATCTATTCGCGGAACAGTTGCCAGTAGCAATATCAGTCGAGATACCAATTCTTTCTTGAAACGAATTCAGCCATTTACCATTGAACATATAACCCGTTTATGTTTGCAGAGTAAACAACATCTTCACACTGTCTTGTATCTTTTAGCATTGTTATATGTTAAAAAGATCCGTCAAAAGTCCCTGGGAATGACATTTCCTGACTACAATTATTTTATAGCCCAAATAATTAGAGATTTAAATTTTAATCACTTAGATACTGGACCACTTTATGAAATCATCTATCTTCTTAACCGATATCAGGAACACCAGCAAGTAAAAGAAGAATTAGAAGATTGGATAATTTTGTGTCTTCTAAATCTTCTAATTGTTAGTGATGTGGTATCAATGAAAGAAGCTTTTGATCTAGTAGAAAAAATTGATTCTCAAAGATTGGATTTTGTCATGAATATAAATGTGGAAGAGTTTGACAGTGACACTTATCGGGTAGTACCATCAGCTAATAGTAATTCACGTCCTACTAAAATTCCTCGGATTATAATAGCTTTTTCTTTCCTACAGAATTTTGGTATAACGGAATATAACAATTTTTTAGCTATATATAAACCTATTATATGTGATAAGAATTCGCGCCAGATTAATGTTTGGGATAATACTACTAAGAAGTGGTCTGTAGCTAATAATCACATAAATTCTTCTTTACTAGCACCAGACCTAGCTTACATTGCACGTCAAATTATTTTAATTGATAGCATACTACAACAACAACAACAACCACCACAATTACTGGAAAATGAAATGTTTCTTTCACTTACCTTACCACCAACACCACTACAATCCAACAGCAACTTATTACCACCTCCTCCTCCGTTATCACCTTCTCCATCAATAACCTCATCAATTTCTTCATCGAATTCAAACTCAAACCTTCCTTCTCCTTCAGCCAAAGGTAGAGTAAAAAAAAAACTACTGATTCTACAAATAATAATAATAATAATAATAATAATAATAATAATAATAATAATAATTACAAGAAACGAAGTCTTATTCAGAATAGTCTTCTAAATTCTATAAAGAGTTTTTATGCCAACATGAAAATCTTGGATATACCTCGATATTTTATTGCTTCTTCTCAATGTTATATCATCAGCGGCAGTAGCAGTAGTGAGATGAACCAAATTTTTTATATCCTACCACTTCCCCTGTACAAATCATCAAATAATACAAATTCTGATACAAGACCAACTATTTATGATTGGAGTGAAGTATTGAAACTATTAGATCACATACCAAAATGTACCTTTTTTATGCAGCAATGTAATCCAATATTAAAAGATATTCTACATTACGAAAGCGAAAAAAAGAAATATTATAAGAAGTTGACAGTTGAAGAGAAACATAAAATTCTCTTACTTAGTCGTGAACAATATCATATAAACTTTATAGATCGATTTTGGAATGATGGTATGAATAGATTAGTTCAACTTGTCAAATATTATGTGCTAAAACAAATGGTTACTTCTTTCGAATCACTAAACCGAGTTTCAGAAAATATTAATATAGAAAATAAATATCAAGATCTTCTTAATAGACTCATTGAAGAATGCCGTCATGGAATAAAAAATCGTAAAATTCCAATCAAAGAAAGTATTTACCATCTAGATGCTATTTTAAAAGAAAATCTAAAGGTAAATGGACGCTTTATACGAAAAGATGATGTTGGTGAACCAGTGAAACCTAATTGTAATTGTCAATTAGTTGATATTTTGTTAACACTAGCACAGATCTTTTGCTATGATGCAACTACTATGATTTATTTTTTTTCACTAATAGTAAAAGCATGCCATCGACAAAATGACAAGAAGATAACTTTGGGTATTGGAGATTCAAATTCAGGAAAAACTGCTTTATTAAATACTCTAACTCTTGGTGATTTGACAGGTATTCTCTCAGTACATACAGCTCATAAGGGTCTCCAAGAACGGACCCATGATTTAGGAAGAGGTGGAAAAATGGTTAGAATGTGGTACATGGATGAACTGAGTACGACTAAAACCCTTAATTCTCTGTTTTTAAAGCAATTGAGCGGTCATGCCCCAATGTGGATTCGTCAAAACTATATGGATGGGGATACATATAATTTAGCAACACCTATTTTTTTGTTTGGCAACAATTGCCCAACTTTCAGCGAATATGACTCAGCCTTGATGCAACGACTTCGTTTCATTTCATTCCGTGCGCGGTTTGATTCTGAAGTGCCTACGTCATTTCAATATTCAATTTTTCCCCAATTTCATCTCATGACTGATGATCGAAAGAAAAAGCGTCTGACTGAAGGAATGATGGCACTCTTTATTCATGCTAATTGTCATGATAAACTCAATTCGCCCTGGTTTGTATCAATGAACCAGACTGTTAACTTTCTCACACTCCCAATTAACATTATGGAGGCAACTGAGTTATATTCACCAGAACGTGGAATTGTAGCCCAAATAATGGAAGAGTGCCATCTGGTAGAGAAACCATATAGTGGGTTCATTACCCTACATCGTCTATCAGTTCTTTTGCGTAGTTTCCCCAAGGCCCTTAAAAATATTTCATTGGCAGATGCTCATCTTTTTTTTGAAAACGTATACCAGGTATCATGGCTACCAATAAACAGCAATCGTTTGGCAAATATTCCACAATCCCATTTACCAATTAATGAACCAACTATTAGTATCATAGAGGGAATTTGTGAACAAAATTGTGAAATAAATGATAGAAATCTTGCTAGATTAACTCAGAATTAAATTAAACAGGTATTAAAAAAAAAACAGGATATATACTCTATATTTATATGTGTGTGTGAAATGAAAATATACTGAGAAACATATAATGTTTTCTTCACCTGGAAATAATAAATCGTCCCCTAAACCACAAATTGAAATAGAATCTCCAAAAAATGGAGAAAACAATAATAACAAACATAACAAATTAGAAAACCTTTTCAATGATATTAAAAAACAAATAAAAACAGAAGATTTAATTTTTTTTAATTTGGATGATTCGACTTTATTAAATTTAGAAAGTGTATGTAAAATTATTAAAAAATAATTTTTTTTTATAAAATATATAAAAATAAATAGTATAAAATAAATGTCCAGTTCAACTAGGAGTCAATTAATTGTTTTTAATTTCCAAAATCGTAATGGAAAAGAAAAATATTTCCAAATAAGAATTTCAAAAACATATTCAACTGGTAATTTTAATAAAAAGTTTTTCCCACTGTTAACAGTAAAACAAGAAATACCACTAAGATTGTTAATTCATTACTATATTTCACTTAATATATTTACAGGAGAGGGATTAGGATCAGTAAAAAAAGGGGGAATTAATTATGGATTAATTAGGAGATTCAAAAGAGCCAAAGTAAGAGAAGATAGAAACAGTCCAACAGAAGATGATGAAATTCATAGAAATGTCATACAAGATAATATTGAAGATGAAGTAGACGAGATCAGTGATCCTGGTCCATCTAATGGAAATAAATCTTCTTATGGTCTACTCCAGAAGGGTGGAATAAATGCCTCCTCTCATAGAAATCTCAATTCTTCTTCTCGTCCAAGGGGTATTCAAAACAATGGTACTTATATTTTCCCTCAATCGGAATCCAATAAAAATAACTTTATAGTTAGAAAAATATATCAAATCACTGGATTGGGCTTTCCAGGATTCAAACTGAAATTTAATACTCGTTTCTTTGACATGAAAACTTTAAAACAATATTTGTCTAAATACATTGAACAAATACCTAAAAATGAAGGTTTTTCGTTAGAATATAAATACATAATATTATATATTAGAATGTTAACAAATTTATGGACATTTTTAATGGTAAAACAAGACCGGAAGGATCAAAAGTTAATTTATAAATATCTTATTAATGAAATTGGTAAGTTAAGAAAACATATTCAATTTAACAATAAAAAGTATATAGATAATAATAGCTTATACATGGTAAATTTTATTGAAAAAGCAAACATGTATAGTAGTGAATTATTTTACAAATTTGTTAGAAAATTGACGGACACTGTAATTTGTGATCATGATATCAAAGAGATCAATTCTAGAGATGCCACTAAATTACACTTCAAATTACTTACTGTGTTTGATTCACTAACTGCTGCTACACATCAACAGGCAGTAGTGGGTTTACAGAAATATATTTTGTACAGTGCATTAGACTATGATAATGCATCTTCCTAAAAAATGAATACTAATAATATTAAGTATAATTTCAGATATGCTAAGATCAATAGAGAGACTTGTGAAATTAATGACACTGATATCCATAGAAATATGGGTGATGATGATGATGAAGATTCTGATAATAATGTTGATGTTGATGGTAGTGGGGATACCCAAGGTCCCTTAGTAATTTTAAAATGTCGAAAAATTAGAAGGAAAGATAAATAAACTTTACTTATTATTTCCTCAAAGTTGAAGAGAATTAGTGACCCTTGCTCTTGAACCAGTACCAGTGCCAGTGCCAGGGGCAGATGGGTGAGGGATGGATGACTGATGATGGGTAAAGAGTGATAATTGTATGTATGACCTGGGTATGGTTTTCCGGTATTCCATGATAATTTAAGTTTTTTTTTTATTCCTAAAATGAATATATATTGTAACCTTACATACTATATATTAAGTAAACGGTTTATTCAAAACAATATTATTTCAAGACATGGCTATCAATACAGATCAGATAACAATTAAAATTTTAGATTTATCACCTGACATGACACAATTTAAAATAGAAAATATAAATTTAGCTCTAGTAAATGGATTGCGGCGGATTTTTATAGCTGAGACTCCTACTATAGCCATTGATTGGGTTCAAATTAAAAAAAATACAACTATATTAAGTGATGAGTTCATTATTCATCGTCTAGGTGTAATTCCAATACCTTCAGATGAATTCATTAATAAATTAAAGATTCCATGGAAATGTCAATGTATTAACTTTTGTACGAAATGTGCAGTAGAATTTATTTTGGATGTTAAATGTCGTGAAGACAAACAATACCTCATAACAACATCTGATATAATACCATCTTTTCACAAAGAAATCCCAATTCCTTTGGTTAAACTTAATAATGGACAAGAATTATGCTTAAAAGCATATGCTATCAAGGGGATTGGCAAAAACCACGCCAAATGGAATCCGACAATTAATATAGATTTTGATTGCTGTAACAACACTTCTTCTTATTTTCTGGAAGATTGTAATAAACGAAAACAATTTTATTTCAATATTGAAAGTTCAGGTGCATTAAAGCCTGAAAATATTATGCTAATAGGCCTAGAAACTTTAAAAAACAAATTAACCTTCTTATTGGATAAATTTAAATGTTAATATTGTAAATAGAATACCAAACCGGGGTGTGTGTGTGCAAAAAAAAATGGAATAATAAATGATCAAATATTTATTTTGCTTTTAATTATTCAATAAATGCATTAAGACAGAAATTATTGAGCAAGAAATTGATTAGAAAAATTTAGTTTTTATTAAATCATATTTCGTTTTAACCTGATTAGAGTCGTTTAATTCTATATCTTCATTTAATGTATAAGATGAGAAGTTATTATAAATCCAAATGAAAAGTACTAAACTTATCAAAAAAATAGGAATTATAATAATAATAATAAGAACAGTCGAATTGATATTGATTGTTTCTTGTGTGTCATTTGGTATAGTTGAGTTGGTGGTTTCTTCTTTGGGAGTTTCTTCTGTTATTTCTAAAGTTGACTGGCTTTCTTCGGTTGTTGGTGGGGTGGTTGCCTTAATAATTATTATTTCTTCGGTTGAGACAACTGTATATGTTTTCGTCGCTGTATCATTTTCCCATGGTGGTGGTGTTGTGGCCATGGCCGGTCTTTCTTGAGGGGTAGATGCTGTCGTCTCCTCATGGGTGTCATTTGTTGTGGTTGTGGTTATGGTTGTGGTTGTTGTTGTTGTTGTTGGTGTTGTCGAGGGAGGAGTGGTTTCTGTTTCATCATCATAGGTGTAGTAATTTTCTGATGATGTTGTTGCCTGGCTTTCTTGAGGGGTAGATGCTGTCGTCTCCTCATGGGTGTCATTTGTTGTGGTTGTGGTTATGGTTGTGGTTGTTGTTGTTGTTGTTGGTGTTGTCGAGGGAGGAGTGGTTTCTGTTTCATCATCATAGGTGTAGTAATTTTCTGATGATGTTGTTGCCTGGCTTTCTTGAGGGGTAGATGCTGTCGTCTCCTCATGGGTGTCATTTGTTGTGGTTGTGGTTATGGTTGTGGTTGTTGTTGTTGTTGTTGGTGTTGTCGAGGGAGGAGTGGTTTCTGTTTCATCATCATAGGTGTAGTAATTTTCTGATGATGTTGTTGCCTGGCTTTCTTGAGGGGTAGATGCTGTCGTCTCCTCATGGGTGTCATTTGTTGTGGTTGTGGTTATGGTTGTGGTTGTTGTTGTTGTTGTTGGTGTTGTCGAGGGAGGAGTGGTTTCTGTTTCATCATCATAGGTGTAGTAATTTTCTGATGATGTTGTTGCCTGGCTTTCTTGAGGGGTAGATGCTGTCGTCTCCTCATGGGTGTCATTTGTTGTGGTTGTGGTTATGGTTGTGGTTGTTGTTGTTGTTGTTGGTGTTGTCGAGGGAGGAGTGGTTTCTGTTTCATCATCATAGGTGTAGTAATTTTCTGATGATGTTGTTGCCTGGCTTTCTTGAGGGGTAGATGCTGTCGTCTCCTCATGGGTGTCATTTGTTGTGGTTGTGGTTATGGTTGTGGTTGTTGTTGTTGTTGTTGGTGTTGTCGAGGGAGGAGTGGTTTCTGTTTCATCATCATAGGTGTAGTAATTTTCTGATGATGTTGTTGCCTGGCTTTCTTGAGGGGTAGATGCTGTCGTCTCCTCATGGGTGTCATTTGTTGTGGTTGTGGTTATGGTTGTGGTTGTTGTTGTTGTTGTTGGTGTTGTCGAGGGAGGAGTGGTTTCTGTTTCATCATCATAGGTGTAGTAATTTTCTGATGATGTTGTTGCCTGGCTTTCTTGAGGGGTAGATGCTGTCGTCTCCTCATGGGTGTCATTTGTTGTGGTTGTGGTTATGGTTGTGGTTGTTGTTGTTGTTGTTGGTGTTGTCGAGGGAGGAGTGGTTTCTGTTTCATCATCATAGGTGTAGTAATTTTCTGATGATGTTGTTGCCTGGCTTTCTTGAGGGGTAGATGCTGTCGTCTCCTCATGGGTGTCATTTGTTGTGGTTGTGGTTATGGTTGTTGTTGTTGTTGTTGTTGTTGGTGTTGTCGAGGGAGGAGTGGTTTCTGTTTCATCATCATAGGTGTAGTAATTTTCTGATGATGTTGTTGCCTGGCTTTCTTGAGGGGTAGATGCTGTCGTCTCCTCATGGGTGTCATTTGTTGTGGTTGTGGTTATGGTTGTGGTTGTTGTTGTTGTTGTTGGTGTTGTCGAGGGAGGAGTGGTTTCTGTTTCATCATCATAGGTGTAGTAATTTTCTGATGATGTTGTTGCCTGGCTTTCTTGAGGGGTAGATGCTGTCGTCTCCTCATGGGTGTCATTTGTTGTGGTTGTGGTTATGGTTGTGGTTGTTGTTGTTGTTGTTGGTGTTGTCGAGGTAGGAGTGGTTTCTGTTTCATCATCATAGGTGTAGTAATTTTCTGATGATGTTGTTGCCTGGCTTTCTTGAGGGGTAGATGCTGTCTCCTCATAAGTATCGTTGGTTGTTGTGGTCACGCCGCGCCGCTCGAGAACACGCCCACGCAGCCTAGCGTCTACCAAAGGGACGGAGATACGCCTGTCCGAGCTCGGTTCAGAACAGTTGGCCGGACAGAGCGGACGTCCCCGACCTTCACCTCGCCCGCTTTCTTGAGGGGTAGATGCTGTCTCCTCATCAGTTACATTGGTTGTTGTGGTTGTTATTGTTGTTGTTGTTAAGGGTGGCGTAGTTCCTATCTCTTCATCTGAAGTTGACGGGCTTTCTTGAGGGGTGGATGCTGTCTCCTCATCAGTATCATTTTCTGTTGATATTACTACCAGTCTTGGTTTGGCTGTTGTTGAGTTGCTAATAAGAGGTTTAGTTATCTTTTTCTTTTTAGTTGTTGTTGTGTTGTAAGCTGCTCTCTCATTTTCTGAAGTTATCATTAGTGAGACAAATGTAGATGTTTCCGTCACTGTAACATTTTCCCATGATGTTAGAGGGGCTGTTGATGTTTTCTCATTTTCATCCGTTACAATTAAGTGGGAAGATGTAATTGGTGTAGTTGTGTTTTTCTTTTTGGACCACATACAACTTTTGGTAAATCCAACTATTAATATGAGTATTAGCACATTCATTTTCTTTTAGTGTCAGGAAAAGGTTGATATGTGAATCGATCAAAATTCACAGAAGAAATGAAATAAATTTGCTGCGATTTACTATATTTATATGGTCCACTAGGAAAATCGAGCACAAGACACTGCCAGGGTAGCAGGTTGTCACAAACCCCGTTAACAGCACTAGCCTGTGTGAGAGAGAGACACACACACGTCCGCTCTCTCCGGGAGGCAGCGTGCCACTGTAAAGAAAAGGAGCCGGAGGATCTTTTTTTATCTCCTCTCTCCATGGTGTTGGTGCCGGAAGCACTCAACTATCTTTTAATATCAAATCTTGTTTGCTCCCAGTATGTGATTCACCTACCAATTTCAGAAGATTTTCGCAAATTTTTTAGGCTAATTTCCTTACAAACGGTGATTTACTAAAAAAAAAAAAAAAATAGAATTTAGTTTTGTTAAAAAAAAAAATATAGCATATTGGAATAATACAAAAATCTATTAATTTCTTTTAATAATTTTTAGTTTTACATTATCATTTTTAATGTATAATTTCTTATTAGAACATATTAAGGAAATTTAATGCTGCTTCCTCTTGATTTTCATAATTAATACAATTCTCCTCTTCATTTAATTCTCCAACTAAAGGAGCTACTATTTTACTATTTTCCCCATCTAAATTACACTTCTCTGCCTCTTTAAAATCGTCCTCATTAACTTTTTTCTCAATTTTTATTCGTTTGAATGGTGGTTCTTCAGCTGTGACTCTTCCATTACATATAGGTTCTTCTACCTGAACTTCATCTATTACTTTAGAAATAATATCTTTATATTTGGGCATTAGTTTCTTCCTAATGCTATTATTAGTTAAAAGAATTTGTTTAATTGCATCAGAGGCTTGATTTCGGATATTGTTAGCTGGGACATCTGAATAAAAAACAGAATCTAAATTACGTAGATACAGAATTATTTTGTTATTAAAAACTCCAATTTCAGATAAACCAAATGAAATTAAAGCATTAACAGGACACGGAGATTCTCTAATTTCAACAAAGGTTTCACTTGAGTAAGGGATTTGGTTACGACCAATCCCATATATTTTAGAATTTTTGATGTAAATATTTCCTAGCGGCGAACCCATGTAAACTTCATCTTCTTTAGAGTTGGCCACAAAAGGACAAAATTGAACACCTAAATTTATACGTTGACGCAAACACTCGTTCTGAAATTGTGGCTGTTTTTGTATAAGTATTTCATTACATTTTAAAGAACATTGTTTATCTTTATGACCATCTATATACATTGATGCGCTCCAGATTTTACCCTGGGAAGGTTTATCAATTTTTAATGCCTCAGCTATTGGTTGGATTAGATTTTCTTCAAATATTTTCTGAATATCTTCACCGAATTCAATATTTCCAATCTTATTAGGTACTAAGGCAAATTTTGTTCCTCCCGAAACTATAAAACATTTGACTTCCAACAACTTAACGGTTAAGCTAGTTAAATAATCATTATTAATTCTATAATATTTCATGTTGTTTTGGTTATTTGCCTTGATTTTTTCTTCAAATACAGAACTACCGAGTTTTTCATATTGTTCTTTAAATTTAGTTAATTTCTCTAAAATATTGTTTTTATTCAACTCTCTTAAATTTTCGATGGTTATCAATTTTTTGTGAAGATTGGGTGGCTCATTGGGTAGTATATAATAATTCGAACTTGAAGCTTTGTTCAGCATTTCTGCAATAATTTCCATAACCTCTTCATCTTCGTTGATGAAGTTGAGGGTGCTATAATACTTTTCTTCCGTTTGAAGTTGAGGGGGAGGAGGGTGAGATTGATAAATTCCATCTGTAGTCGTTGGTTGGTGATATATTGAGGTTGCATTTTTTGCCTGAATTATTGTTTGTTGTTGCTGTAGTTGTGTTGTTGCTGCTGGTGGATAGGTAGGAGAAGGTAAATATTGACCATAATATCCTGAGGTATTCATTGTATGAAAGAGTCAAAATGATATAATGAGTTATGAACTTTTGATATCCTAATTATATACTGACTGACTTTAAAAAAATATATATATATATATATATAACTGAAAACTCACACCCCAGAAGTGACTCGAACCCATACTCCCAGAAGCAACGCATCTGGTATGTACAAGACGCCTTAATCCACTTGACCATCACGACCGGACATAATGAGGTGATAGCCGAGGCTATTTGAACCACCCCACCGCCGGCACTCGGATAGTTATCTTGGGCATAGCATTTTACCAAATCACCTCATTCTTTGGGGCAACACGTGAGGAACACAAATGCGAACAAGCCTGAATGGTCCCCAGGACATATGCAACTGAAAACTCACACCCCAGAAGTGACTCGAACCCATACTCCCAGAAGCAACGCATCTGGTATGTACAAGACGCCTTAATCCACTTGACCATCACGACCGGACATAATGAGGTGATAGCCGAGGCTATTTGAACCACCCCACCGCCGGCACTCGGATAGTTATCTTGGGCATAGCATTTTACCAAATCACCTCATTCTTTGGGGCAACACGTGAGGAACACAAATGCGAACAAGCCTGAATGGTCCCCAGGACATATGCAACTGAAAACTCACACCCCAGAAGTGACTCGAACCCATACTCCCAGAAGCAACGCATCTGGTATGTACAAGACGCCTTAATCCACTTGACCATCACGACCGGACATAATGAGGTGATAGCCGAGGCTATTTGAACCACCCCACCGCCGGCACTCGGATAGTTATCTTGGGCATAGCATTTTACCAAATCACCTCATTCTTTGGGGCAACACGTGAGGAACACAAATGCGAACAAGCCTGAATGGTCCCCAGGACATATGCAACTGAAAACTCACACCCCAGAAGTGACTCGAACCCATACTCCCAGAAGCAACGCATCTGGTATGTACAAGACGCCTTAATGAGTTTTCAGTTGCATATGTCCTGGGGACCATTCAGGCTTGTTCGCATTTGTGTTCCTCACGTGTTGCCCCAAAGAATGAGGTGATTTGGTAAAATGCTATGCCCAAGATAACTATCCGAGTGCCGGCGGTGGGGTGGTTCAAATAGCCTCGGCTATCACCTCATTATGTCCGGTCGTGATGGTCAAGTGGATTAAGGCGTCTTGTACATACCAGATGCGTTGCTTCTGGGAGTATGGGTTCGAGTCACTTCTGGGGTGTGAGTTTTCAGTTGCATATGTCCTGGGGACCATTCAGGCTTGTTCGCATATATATATATATATATATATATATATATATATATATATATATATATATATATATATATATATATATATATATATATATATATATATATATATATATATATATATATATATATATATATATATATATATATATATATATATATATATATATATATAACTTTTAATAAAATGTATAATATGAATTTTCTGCCAATGTGTCTCGCCTTATGGCGACAAATGGTAATATAATTAACCACCGATCATCATCATTATCTATCTTATTTTGTTTATTTTCCATAATTATATCATACATATCACACTGCAAACTATAAACAAAAATAAAAAAGGCTAACATCTCTTCGAAACAGTCAGAATTTAATGTGAATAAAATGTCTGTATTATTAATATTGCTACTATTCACCATTGAGATCGTTGGTACCAAATGTGTCAGTTTGCTTACATTACCAGAAAGAAAATGTGATATATTTTTTAAATTGCTAAATTTTCGACATTGAGCATCAGAATCTAGAGTCACCCACATTTTTCTTTTGGTCTTATCATAATGAAAAGTTGTACGTAAAATAAAATTACATTCAGATTTTTTTTTCTTATTCCTATTATTATTATTATTATTATTATTATTATTATTATTATTATTATTATTATTATTATTATTATTATTATTATTATTAGTAGTAGTAGTAGTAGTAGTACTATACCACCATTTATGTTTTCTAGTCAAAGATGACATATAAAATTTTGAATTTTCTAAACACTCGTAATGAAATGAGGGCCATATTGAAGTTATTTCAATGCAAGGAATATTTAACAAAAGCTCACAGGCACTCAGATTACAAACTCTATAACCATGTGCAACATGTTTTTCATACAGCTGATATCTTTCATTTTTTTGATAATCCAAGCTTAAGTTTTCTATACTATATTGAGACGCATTTTCTGAATCAGCAGTCTGAATAAGAGCATTAACAGTTTGGCCTATATCAGAAATTAATCCCATTAAACGATTAATTATTTGTATTTGGGGTCTATATGTAATAGCTGGACATAGACACACACTCTTGGGTAAAGTTAAAGCCCTTGGTACTAATGGTACCATTGTATAGTATGAAATATGAGTACCACCTTCTGCTGTTATTGTACCTGGATGAAGTTGCTCAATTTTAGTTCCCAAGCAATAATGAATGCAACTAGTTGATTTATACATATGAAGAGGTCGAATTTTAATGGTACTCAAAAACCGCTGGTGGTTGATCTCATCATCATTTTGATTTATTATTTGATTAAACCATTGTGTTACTTCATTTCTAATATTCTTAAAAATGTGAGCTGGGTCATTGTCCCGTAAAATCATAAGAACATGTTGCAATAAATTTGTTAAGTCACGATGATTACTAAGGTTGATACGTTTTTTATAACCACTGATTTTACATTTATTGCCAACTTGTCTTTCTTGTATAGCCATATAATGTTTTTTTTTTATTAGCACTAGAACACCAAATGCATTTTCGAAAGCTAGTTTGAGATAACATGTTGAAGGTATATCTTGTCGGAGATTAGTATTATAACGATTAGCCAATTCATCTCCAGTTCCTGCTGAACGAGATACCTTCAGAAATAATGAATCAGTGTCGCCATATAAAACTGTCGCTCCAATTCCATTTTCATCTTTAGTATAAAAATGTTGAGCCCGATTAAGATGATACCGACCATAACCAGTAACCATGCATGGGACCAGTTCATCTGCGAGTAGTTTAATGGCCGCCATTGCCCCATAAATAGAATTTACCATAATCTTAAGAGCGTTAGCTTGAGTGGTCATTCCTAATTTTTTCATAATACCTCGTTCATTTACTAATTTTTCACATATCTGACGTAATGGTGATTGAGTGTATGGTTTTCCTTCTTGGACTTTAACACTAACATAAGCAAAATAAGGATCTTCATCCATAATAAGTATATGAAATAAATTTTCATCAACTTCTGGGAGTTGACAACGTGAAATTCGAGTCACGAACCCTCGATTTAAATTATAGTCAATAATTAAACTAGGATATAATGAACAAAAATCAAAAACAAATATTGAATGAGTATTAGAAGCTAAATGTACTCCAATTTTCGGTTCAAGAACTTCAGCGCCTTTGTAAGTGTTTTTTCTACCTGTATCCAAATGATCCTTTTGTTCGATGGAATGTCTAGCGTATCGATTTTGTGGAAGAATACGACCTATTTCCCATTGAGATTGTGAATAACAGTTTACTTTATTAATGAGATGTTCGTCAATAGGAGCCGTATAAATTGAATTAAGTAAATTTATAAGGTAACGTCTCACAATAGCTGTAGAACTGGCACCAAGACAATGGTATGGGTCAAGGTCGCCCATACGAGATAAACCCATTGTAATTCTAATAATATTAAGGTGCCCATTCAATTGAGTGACCAGATCCACATCTACAGTACAATAATCTAGAAAATTTTCAAAAAAAAAAACTATCCGGTTCCTCTCCATTGTCCTCTAAATTTTTATACATTTTATTTATAGCTACAATATTAAAATCTACTTTATTGCGGCCCAGTATAGCTTCTGCACAAGCATCTAAACTATCAGAAGGTGGTTCAAGAAACTTACCAACTGGAAATTTTTTTTTACGGCAAATCATAACATCTACATCTAAAATCCAAGGTGGAGTCATATGGGGTACGGTTCTCATATCACAATATGACCTTAAAGTGTAAGTGTGGAAAAATAAATGTCCAGGTAAAAGACCATGAAATAGTGCTCGTTTGAAGAGGAATGGATGGTCGTATCCATCAGTGTTATAACCAGTAGCAAAAATATGTTGAGGTTTGCTTAGTAACTCCAAAGATCGAGAAAGAGTCTGTTTTTCTGAAGAAAAAATCTCAACATGGATCGAAATTCCTTGTTTAGTTATCATGGAAAATTCTCTATTTTTGTTTTGAGAATTTGGATAATATACAACCAAAAGGGTATTTATGTCACTTAATTCAGTTGGATATTGGGCATTCATTACAGTTGCTGTCTGAAAAGAAGTAGCAACTAACCTATCATTTGAACTATCCCCTAGAGGAATGGCACCAGTTAAATCATGCCGACTAGTTTCTATATCAAATGAGAGGATCCGATATGGTGGAAAAAAGTTGTCGATATCCCCACTCACAAAAACAAGTTGATTGTCATGTACTTTAAATAAACCCTTAGATTGAAATTTTGGATTGTGTCGTCGTTCACAGTCAAAATAACATTGGTATGAATTAAAATATTTACCCATAGCATTAATACCAAATGGATGATAGTTATATTTTAGAAAGTTAAAGAGATCCATACACCTACGATAACCTTTACAAAAAACGCGAGCGGCGTAACCTCGATATTTTTCCAATTGCAAATCTTCCAATGAGGCTTCGCCCATAATCAAATGACCACTCTGACTATGTTCAGCTTCAAGAGTATAATAATCTATCAGCCCACAATTATACAAAAATATCATAGAACGATCAAATAGTTCACGTTGTTGTGTAACTAAAACTAAGTGATCAAAATTTGATGCATCAAAAATTACTCGTATAGGGTCTTGTGGTACTATATTTTCACGATTTAAACCACTATCTTGAATTTGACTTTGAGGCACTGGAATCCCATAAAATTCTTGTTCTTCAACATTCCATGAATATATCCACACATAATCTAGCATGGATAATTCAACTAGTTTGGGTTTCATATTTAAGTTTACAAGAAGAGAAAGGTAGAAGAAGGATAAATATACTGTCATATATTTTTTTATTTTTTTTTGTTCTTGTATTATAATACTATAATATTCTTCTGCCATATAAATATAACACAATTAGTTTTTTATATAGTGAAACATTTTACATTTGTTTAATCAATTTCATCATTACTTGACTTGATGATAACACTTTCAAATAGTACAGTCAACATTTTTAGGTTGTCACTATTTAATGACTTTGCATGTTGATGAATTATATCTGTTATTCTAATGAATGATATTGATTTATTGTCAGTCATTAAATAATCCTTAACCCATTTATTTTTCTCGGGAGATAGATTGGGAAAAATAATATGGATTAAAAATGTATTTGAACAGAGTGTTATTTGGTAAAAAACATCTAATTCTTTATAATCTAATTCTTTATCGTTTTCTATAAATAAAATTTCTAGATCAATATTAGCAGTTGTTTGCTTATCATGATCTTTCTTTTTCAACTTTTTTTTTTTTTGTTTTTGTTTTTTTCTTCTTCTTATGCAAATCCATTATTAATGCCAAATGGGACAGTTAAGAGTTATTTAATTTCTGCATAATGAACACCACACCATCTTTAACTGTAAAAAAAAAAAAAAAAGGAAATTACCATAATTTATTAGAAAAATTGACTATTTCATAATGAAAGTATATCATTTCAGAGAAAAATGAGGCAAAAAAAAAAAAAAAAAAAAAAGGACAGTTCAATAATTTGAAAATTAAATTTAATTAATTAACACTTTTCTGAGAACTTCATTTGGATTTACGGGAAGATTTATTTAAGTGCTTGTCGGATCACGACTTACATTTACGGACTGTGTTATAGTGGGTATATACTACTCCATCGACTTGGGGTTTGTATGAATATGTTTGCCATTAAATTTCTCGTTTTCTCTAATAGGCACTACAGTGCCTATTTGAGAAAACGGTAATGTATTGTAATTTGAAGGAGAGACTATTGAATTGGTGACACAACGTGGGTAATCGCGCACTCCACACACTCTTGTGTTGGCCGCGATCATGATTCTACATTTATATCCATATGTCTATGTAGAGAATTTTATTCCGAACACTATACAAACCAAAAAAAAAAACGGTTAACTTGAAAAACATGAGCAAATTAAAAAAAAAAATTATGCTCATGGGTACAATCACAACAGTGTTGTCGCTGCTGAAATCACGGCTAACGCTTCGCCCAGTTCCTACACTCGTGTGGAACATTAATTAAACATTGATAGGCATATGTCTGGGTGGGGAATTTTATTGTGAGTTCCGTCATATCAAAATAAGCGCTGTAGGATGACTGTGAGGTTGGTAACAAACGAAAGAGTATGAACATTTTGGGTGTTACGGCGAGTCATCTTCGTCTTTATTTACTTCGTGGTGGGATAGCAAATGCTTTGGTGACATTCACTTTTTTGTGCACTAAAGTGTTTTAAACCTTTAATAATCAAATATATGACAAAAGGATAATAATAATAATAATAATAATAATAATACAACTTTAATCTTACTGTGAATCCTCCAGAAGTAGGACGACCAGTATGTTGCTTATTGATTGGTCAAAAGATAGATGGATACTGAATGTGTTGTGGAGCGGTGGGTGTGTGTGGCTGGGAGCAGGTTGAGCACGATGTGGATGAGGCACACTGGAGCCACAAACTGAAGGTCTGACGGAGGGCTCAGGGTGCTACTCTCCCGGTGGAGAGAAGTGGGTGGGGGGGGGGGGGTTCTTAATTTATATGACATTATGTCTCATTGTTCGTTGTTGCTAGTGAGAAAGCAAATGTTTTTCATTAGTTTGGGAGTTGACTCCTTTCCCTTTTACCCATTTAATCAACCAATATAGATTTCTGAGCCTACCTGG
>NW_027190790.1:0-26697 GCF_040958095.1 Procambarus clarkii
ATCTTGAATGTGGTGATCATGTCCCCCCTAACTCTTCTGTCTTCCAGCGAAGTGAGGTTTAATTCCCGTAGTCTCTCCTCGTAGCTCATACCTCTCAGCTCGGGTACTAGTCTGGTGGCAAACCTTTGAACCTTTTCCAGTTTAGTCTTATCCTTGACTAGATATGGACTCCATGCTGGGGCTGCATACTCCAGGATTGGCCTGACATATGTGGTATACAAAGTTCTGAATGATTCTTTACACAAGTTTCTGAATGCCGTTCGTATGTTGGCCAGCCTGGCATATGCCGCTGATGTTATCCGCTTGATATGTGCTGCAGGAGACAGGTCTGGCGTGATATCAACCCCCAAGTCTTTTTCCTTCTCTGACTCCTGAAGAATTTCCTCTCCCAGATGATACCTTGTATCTGGCCTCCTGCTCCCTACACCTATCTTCATTACATTACATTTGGTTGGGTTAAACTCTAACAACCATTTGTTCGACCATTCCTTCAGCTTGTCTAGGTCTTCTTGAAGCCTCAAACAGTCCTCTTCTGTTTTAATCCTTCTCATAATTTTAGCATCGTCCGCAAACATTGAGAGAAATGAATCGATACCCTCCGGGAGATCATTTACATATATCAGAAACAAGATAGGACCGAGTACAGAGCCCTGTGGGACTCCACTGGTGACTTCACGCCAATCGGAGGTCTCACCCCTCACCGTAACTCTCTGCTTCCTATTGCTTAGATACTCCCTTATCCACTGGAGCACCTTACCAGCTACACCTGCCTGTCTCTCCAGCTTATGTACCAGCCTCTTATGCGGTACTGTGTCAAAGGCTTTCCGACAATCCAAGAAAATGCAGTCCGCCCAGCCCTCTCTTTCTTGCTTAATCTGTGTCACCTGATCGTAGAATTCTATCAAGCCTGTAAGGCAAGATTTACCCTCCCTGAATCCATGTTGGCGATTTGTCACGAAGTCCCTTCTCTCCAGATGTGTTACCAGGTTTTTTCTCACGATCTTCTCCATCACCTTGCATGGTATACAAGTCAAGGACACTGGCCTGTAGTTCAGTGCCTCTTGTCTGTCGCCCTTTTTGTATATTGGGACCACATTCGCCGTCTTCCATATTTCTGGTAGGTCTCCCGTCTCTAGTGATTTACTATACACTATGGAGAGTGGCAAGCAAAGTGCCTCTGCACACTCTTTCAGTACCCATGGTGAGATCCCATCTGGACCAACCGCCTTTCTAACATCCAGATCCAGCAGGTGTCTCTTGACCTCCTCTCTCGTAATTTCGAACTCCTCCAAGGCCGCCTGGTTTACCTCCCTTTCTCCTAGCACAGTGACCTCACCCTGTTCTATTGTGAAGACCTCCTGGAACCTCTTGTTGAGTTCCTCACACACCTCTCTGTCATTCTCTGTATACCTGTCCTCGCCTGTTCTAAGTTTCAATACCTGTTCTTTCACTGTTGTTTTCCTTCTGATGTGACTGTGGAGTAGCTTTGGTTCGGTCTTGGCTTTGTTTGCAATATCATTTTCAAAAATTTTCTCTGCTTCTCTTCTCACCCTGACGTACTCATTCCTGGTTCTCTGGTATCTCTCCCTGCTTTCTGGTGTTCTGTTATTCCGGAAGTTCCTCCACGCCTTCTTGTTCAGTTTCTTCGCTTCCATACATGCCCTATTATACCATGGATTCTTTTGTTGCTTCTCGAAACATATTGTGTGTGTGTGTGTGTGTGTGTGTGTGTGTGTGTGTGTGTGTGTGTGTGTGTGTGTGTGTGTGTGTGTGTGTGTGTGTGTGTGTGTGTGTGTGTGTGTGTGTGTGTGTGTGTGTGTGTGTGTGTGTGTGTGTGTGTGTGTGTGTGTGTGTGTGTGTGTGTGTGTGTGTGTGTGTGTGTGTGTGTGTGTGTGTGTGTGTGTGTGTGTGTGTGTGTGTGTGTGTGTGTGTGTGTGTGTGTGTGTGTGTGTGTGTGTGTGTGTGTGTGTGTGTGTGTGTGTGTGTGTGTGTGTGTGTGTGTGTGTGTGTGTGTGTGTGTGTGTGTGTGTGTGTGTGTGTGTGTGTGTGTGTGTGTGTGTGTGTGTGTGTGTGTGTGTGTGTGTGTGTGTGTGTGTGTACTCACCTAGTTGTTGTGTTTGCGGGGGTTGAGCTCATGATAACCTTGGGTAATGGTCTACCCTATCTGGCTCTTTGGTCCCGCCTCTCAACCGTCAATCAACAGGTGTACAGATTCCTGAGCCTATCGGGCTCTGTCATATCTACACTTGAAACTGTGTATGGAGTGATCCTCCACCACATCACCCCCTAATGCATTCCATTTGTCAACCACTCTGACACTAAAAAAGTTCTTTCTAATATCTCTGTGGCTCATTTGGGCACTCAGTTTCCACCTGTGTCCCCTTGTGCGTGTTCCCCTTGTGTTAAATAGACTGTCTTTATCTACCCTATCAATCCCCTTCAGAATCTTGAATGTGGTGATCATGTCCCCCCTAACTCTTCTGTCTTCCAGCGAAGTGAGGTTTAATTCCCGTAGTCTCTCCTCGTAGCTCATACCTCTCAGCTCGGGTACTAGTCTGGTGGCAAACCTTTGAACCTTTTCCAGTTTAGTCTTATCCTTGACTAGATATGGACTCCATGCTGGGGCTGCATACTCCAGGATTGGCCTGACATATGTGGTATACAAAGTTCTGAATGATTCTTTACACAAGTTTCTGAATGCCGTTCGTATGTTGGCCAGCCTGGCATATGCCGCTGATGTTATCCGCTTGATATGTGCTGCAGGAGACAGGTCTGGCGTGATATCAACCCCCAAGTCTTTTTCCTTCTCTGACTCCTGAAGAATTTCCTCTCCCAGATGATACCTTGTATCTGGCCTCCTGCTCCCTACACCTATCTTCATTACATTACATTTGGTTGGGTTAAACTCTAACAACCATTTGTTCGACCATTCCTTCAGCTTGTCTAGGTCTTCTTGAAGCCTCAAACAGTCCTCTTCTGTTTTAATCCTTCTCATAATTTTAGCATCGTCCGCAAACATTGAGAGAAATGAATCGATACCCTCCGGGAGATCATTTACATATATCAGAAACAAGATAGGACCGAGTACAGAGCCCTGTGGGACTCCACTGGTGACTTCACGCCAATCGGAGGTCTCACCCCTCACCGTAACTCTCTGCTTCCTATTGCTTAGATACTCCCTTATCCACTGGAGCACCTTACCAGCTACACCTGCCTGTCTCTCCAGCTTATGTACCAGCCTCTTATGCGGTACTGTGTCAAAGGCTTTCCGACAATCCAAGAAAATGCAGTCCGCCCAGCCCTCTCTTTCTTGCTTAATCTGTGTCACCTGATCGTAGAATTCTATCAAGCCTGTAAGGCAAGATTTACCCTCCCTGAATCCATGTTGGCGATTTGTCACGAAGTCCCTTCTCTCCAGATGTGTTACCAGGTTTTTTCTCACGATCTTCTCCATCACCTTGCATGGTATACAAGTCAAGGACACTGGCCTGTAGTTCAGTGCCTCTTGTCTGTCGCCCTTTTTGTATATTGGGACCACATTCGCCGTCTTCCATATTTCTGGTAGGTCTCCCGTCTCTAGTGATTTACTATACACTATGGAGAGTGGCAAGCAAAGTGCCTCTGCACACTCTTTCAGTACCCATGGTGAGATCCCATCTGGACCAACCGCCTTTCTAACATCCAGATCCAGCAGGTGTCTCTTGACCTCCTCTCTCGTAATTTCGAACTCCTCCAAGGCCGCCTGGTTTACCTCCCTTTCTCCTAGCACAGTGACCTCACCCTGTTCTATTGTGAAGACCTCCTGGAACCTCTTGTTGAGTTCCTCACACACCTCTCTGTCATTCTCTGTATACCTGTCCTCGCCTGTTCTAAGTTTCAATACCTGTTCTTTCACTGTTGTTTTCCTTCTGATGTGACTGTGGAGTAGCTTTGGTTCGGTCTTGGCTTTGTTTGCAATATCATTTTCAAAAATTTTCTCTGCTTCTCTTCTCACCCTGACGTACTCATTCCTGGTTCTCTGGTATCTCTCCCTGCTTTCTGGTGTTCTGTTATTCCGGAAGTTCCTCCACGCCTTCTTGTTCAGTTTCTTCGCTTCCATACATGCCCTATTATACTATGGATTCTTTTGTTGCTTCTCGAAACATATTGTGTGTGTGTGTGTGTGTGTGTGTGTGTGTGTGTGTGTGTGTGTGTGTGTGTGTGTGTGTGTGTGTGTGTGTGTGTGTGTGTGTGTGTGTGTGTGTGTGTGTGTGTGTGTGTGTGTGTGTGTGTGTGTGTGTGTGTGTGTGTGTGTGTGTGTGTGTGTGTGTGTGTGTGTGTGTGTGTGTGTGTGTGTGTGTGTGTGTGTGTGTGTGTGTGTGTGTGTGTGTGTGTGTGTGTGTGTGTGTGTGTGTGTGTGTGTGTGTGTGTGTGTGTGTGTGTGTGTGTGTGTGTGTGTGTGTGTGTGTGTGTGTGTGTGTGTGTGTACTCACCTAGTTGTTGTGTTTGCGGGGGTTGAGCTCTGGCTCTTTGGTCCCGCCTCTCAACCGTCAATCAACAGGTGTACTGATTCCTGAGCCTATCGGGCTCTGTCATATCTACACTTGAAACTGTGTATGGAGTGATCCTCCACCACATCACCCCCTAATGCATTCCATTTGTCAACCACTCTGACACTAAAAAAGTTCTTTCTAATTATCTCTGTGGCTCATTTGGGCACTCAGTTTCCACCTGTGTCCCCTTGTGCGTGTTCCCCTTGTGTTAAATAGACTGTCTTTATCTACCCTATCAATCCCCTTCAGAATCTTGAATGTGGTGATCATGTCCCCCCTAACTCTTCTGTCTTCCAGCGAAAGTGAGGTTTAATTCCCGTAGTCTCTCCTCGTAGCTCATACCTCTCAGCTCGGGTACTAGTCTGGTGGCAAACCTTTGAACCTTTTCCAGTTTAGTCTTATCCTTGACTAGATATGGACTCCATGCTGGGGCTGCATACTCCAGGATTGGCCTGACATATGTGGTATACAAAGTTCTGAATGATTCTTTACACAAGTTTCTGAATGCCGTTCGTATGTTGGCCAGCCTGGCATATGCCGCTGATGTTATCCGCTTGATATGTGCTGCAGGAGACAGGTCTGGCGTGATATCAACCCCCAAGTCTTTTTCCTTCTCTGACTCCTGAAGAATTTCCTCTCCCAGATGATACCTTGTATCTGGCCTCCTGCTCCCTACACCTATCTTCATTACATTACATTTGGTTGGGTTAAACTCTAACAACCATTTGTTCGACCATTCCTTCAGCTTGTCTAGGTCTTCTTGAAGCCTCAAACAGTCCTCTTCTGTTTTAATCCTTCTCATAATTTTAGCATCGTCCGCAAACATTGAGAGAAATGAATCGATACCCTCCGGGAGATCATTTACATATATCAGAAACAAGATAGGACCGAGTACAGAGCCCTGTGGGACTCCACTGGTGACTTCACGCCAATCGGAGGTCTCACCCCTCACCGTAACTCTCTGCTTCCTATTGCTTAGATACTCCCTTATCCACTGGAGCACCTTACCAGCTACACCTGCCTGTCTCTCCAGCTTATGTACCAGCCTCTTATGCGGTACTGTGTCAAAGGCTTTCCGACAATCCAAGAAAATGCAGTCCGCCCAGCCCTCTCTTTCTTGCTTAATCTGTGTCACCTGATCGTAGAATTCTATCAAGCCTGTAAGGCAAGATTTACCCTCCCTGAATCCATGTTGGCGATTTGTCACGAAGTCCCTTCTCTCCAGATGTGTTACCAGGTTTTTTCTCACGATCTTCTCCATCACCTTGCATGGTATACAAGTCAAGGACACTGGCCTGTAGTTCAGTGCCTCTTGTCTGTCGCCCTTTTTGTATATTGGGACCACATTCGCCGTCTTCCATATTTCTGGTAGGTCTCCCGTCTCTAGTGATTTACTATACACTATGGAGAGTGGCAAGCAAAGTGCCTCTGCACACTCTTTCAGTACCCATGGTGAGATCCCATCTGGACCAACCGCCTTTCTAACATCCAGATCCAGCAGGTGTCTCTTGACCTCCTCTCTCGTAATTTCGAACTCCTCCAAGGCCGCCTGGTTTACCTCCCTTTCTCCTAGCACAGTGACCTCACCCTGTTCTATTGTGAAGACCTCCTGGAACCTCTTGTTGAGTTCCTCACACACCTCTCTGTCATTCTCTGTATACCTGTCCTCGCCTGTTCTAAGTTTCAATACCTGTTCTTTCACTGTTGTTTTCCTTCTGATGTGACTGTGGAGTAGCTTTGGTTCGGTCTTGGCTTTGTTTGCAATATCATTTTCAAAAATTTTCTCTGCTTCTCTTCTCACCCTGACGTACTCATTCCTGGTTCTCTGGTATCTCTCCCTGCTTTCTGGTGTTCTGTTATTCCGGAAGTTCCTCCACGCCTTCTTGTTCAGTTTCTTCGCTTCCATACATGCCCTATTATACCATGGATTCTTTTGTTGCTTCTCGAAACATATTGTGTGTGTGTGTGTGTGTGTGTGTGTGTGTGTGTGTGTGTGTGTGTGTGTGTGTGTGTGTGTGTGTGTGTGTGTGTGTGTGTGTGTGTGTGTGTGTGTGTGTGTGTGTGTGTGTGTGTGTGTGTGTGTGTGTGTGTGTGTGTGTGTGTGTGTGTGTGTGTGTGTGTGTGTGTGTGTGTGTGTGTGTGTGTGTGTGTGTGTGTGTGTGTGTGTGTGTGTGTGTGTGTGTGTGTGTGTGTGTGTGTGTGTGTGTGTGTGTGTGTGTGTGTGTGTGTGTGTGTGTGTGTGTGTGTGTGTGTGTGTGTGTGTGTGTGTGTGTGTGTGTGTGTGTGTGTGTGTACTCACCTAGTTGTTGTGTTTGCGGGGGTTGAGCTCTGGCTCTTTGGTCCCGCCTCTCAACCGTCAATCAACAGGTGTACTGATTCCTGAGCCTATCGGGCTCTGTCATATCTACACTTGAAACTGTGTATGGAGTGATCCTCCACCACATCACCCCCTAATGCATTCCATTTGTCAACCACTCTGACACTAAAAAAGTTCTTTCTATTATCTCTGTGGCTCATTTGGGCACTCAGTTTCCACCTGTGTCCCCTTGTGCGTGTTCCCCTTGTGTTAAATAGACTGTCTTTATCTACCCTATCAATCCCCTTCAGAATCTTGAATGTGGTGATCATGTCCCCCCTAACTCTTCTGTCTTCCAGCGAAGTGAGGTTTAATTCCCGTAGTCTCTCCTCGTAGCTCATACCTCTCAGCTCGGGTACTAGTCTGGTGGCAAACCTTTGAACCTTTTCCAGTTTAGTCTTATCCTTGACTAGATATGGACTCCATGCTGGGGCTGCATACTCCAGGATTGGCCTGACATATGTGGTATACAAAGTTCTGAATGATTCTTTACACAAGTTTCTGAATGCCGTTCGTATGTTGGCCAGCCTGGCATATGCCGCTGATGTTATCCGCTTGATATGTGCTGCAGGAGACAGGTCTGGCGTGATATCAACCCCCAAGTCTTTTTCCTTCTCTGACTCCTGAAGAATTTCCTCTCCCAGATGATACCTTGTATCTGGCCTCCTGCTCCCTACACCTATCTTCATTACATTACATTTGGTTGGGTTAAACTCTAACAACCATTTGTTCGACCATTCCTTCAGCTTGTCTAGGTCTTCTTGAAGCCTCAAACAGTCCTCTTCTGTTTTAATCCTTCTCATAATTTTAGCATCGTCCGCAAACATTGAGAGAAATGAATCGATACCCTCCGGGAGATCATTTACATATATCAGAAACAAGATAGGACCGAGTACAGAGCCCTGTGGGACTCCACTGGTGACTTCACGCCAATCGGAGGTCTCACCCCTCACCGTAACTCTCTGCTTCCTATTGCTTAGATACTCCCTTATCCACTGGAGCACCTTACCAGCTACACCTGCCTGTCTCTCCAGCTTATGTACCAGCCTCTTATGCGGTACTGTGTCAAAGGCTTTCCGACAATCCAAGAAAATGCAGTCCGCCCAGCCCTCTCTTTCTTGCTTAATCTGTGTCACCTGATCGTAGAATTCTATCAAGCCTGTAAGGCAAGATTTACCCTCCCTGAATCCATGTTGGCGATTTGTCACGAAGTCCCTTCTCTCCAGATGTGTTACCAGGTTTTTTCTCACGATCTTCTCCATCACCTTGCATGGTATACAAGTCAAGGACACTGGCCTGTAGTTCAGTGCCTCTTGTCTGTCGCCCTTTTTGTATATTGGGACCACATTCGCCGTCTTCCATATTTCTGGTAGGTCTCCCGTCTCTAGTGATTTACTATACACTATGGAGAGTGGCAAGCAAAGTGCCTCTGCACACTCTTTCAGTACCCATGGTGAGATCCCATCTGGACCAACCGCCTTTCTAACATCCAGATCCAGCAGGTGTCTCTTGACCTCCTCTCTCGTAATTTCGAACTCCTCCAAGGCCGCCTGGTTTACCTCCCTTTCTCCTAGCACAGTGACCTCACCCTGTTCTATTGTGAAGACCTCCTGGAACCTCTTGTTGAGTTCCTCACACACCTCTCTGTCATTCTCTGTATACCTGTCCTCGCCTGTTCTAAGTTTCAATACCTGTTCTTTCACTGTTGTTTTCCTTCTGATGTGACTGTGGAGTAGCTTTGGTTCGGTCTTGGCTTTGTTTGCAATATCATTTTCAAAAATTTTCTCTGCTTCTCTTCTCACCCTGACGTACTCATTCCTGGTTCTCTGGTATCTCTCCCTGCTTTCTGGTGTTCTGTTATTCCGGAAGTTCCTCCACGCCTTCTTGTTCAGTTTCTTCGCTTCCATACATGCCCTATTATACCATGGATTCTTTTGTTGCTTCTCGAAACATATTGTGTGTGTGTGTGTGTGTGTGTGTGTGTGTGTGTGTGTGTGTGTGTGTGTGTGTGTGTGTGTGTGTGTGTGTGTGTGTGTGTGTGTGTGTGTGTGTGTGTGTGTGTGTGTGTGTGTGTGTGTGTGTGTGTGTGTGTGTGTGTGTGTGTGTGTGTGTGTGTGTGTGTGTGTGTGTGTGTGTGTGTGTGTGTGTGTGTGTGTGTGTGTGTGTGTGTGTGTGTGTGTGTGTGTGTGTGTGTGTGTGTGTGTGTGTGTGTGTGTGTGTGTGTGTGTGTGTGTGTGTGTGTGTGTGTGTGTGTGTGTGTGTGTGTGTGTGTGTGTGTGTGTGTGTGTGTGTGTGTGTGTGTGTGTGTGTGTGTGTGTGTGTGTGTGTGTGTGTGTGTGTGTGTGTGTGTGTGTGTGTGTGTGTGTGTGTGTGTGTGTGTGTGTGTGTGTGTGTGTACTCACCTAGTTGTTGTGTTTGCGGGGGTTGAGCTCATGATAACCTTGGGTAATGGTCTACCCTATCTGGCTCTTTGGTCCCGCCTCTCAACCGTCAATCAACAGGTGTACAGATTCCTGAGCCTATCGGGCTCTGTCATATCTACACTTGAAACTGTGTATGGAGTGATCCTCCACCACATCACCCCCTAATGCATTCCATTTGTCAACCACTCTGACACTAAAAAAGTTCTTTCTAATATCTCTGTGGCTCATTTGGGCACTCAGTTTCCACCTGTGTCCCCTTGTGCGTGTTCCCCTTGTGTTAAATAGACTGTCTTTATCTACCCTATCAATCCCCTTCAGAATCTTGAATGTGGTGATCATGTCCCCCCTAACTCTTCTGTCTTCCAGCGAAGTGAGGTTTAATTCCCGTAGTCTCTCCTCGTAGCTCATACCTCTCAGCTCGGGTACTAGTCTGGTGGCAAACCTTTGAACCTTTTCCAGTTTAGTCTTATCCTTGACTAGATATGGACTCCATGCTGGGGCTGCATACTCCAGGATTGGCCTGACATATGTGGTATACAAAGTTCTGAATGATTCTTTACACAAGTTTCTGAATGCCGTTCGTATGTTGGCCAGCCTGGCATATGCCGCTGATGTTATCCGCTTGATATGTGCTGCAGGAGACAGGTCTGGCGTGATATCAACCCCCAAGTCTTTTTCCTTCTCTGACTCCTGAAGAATTTCCTCTCCCAGATGATACCTTGTATCTGGCCTCCTGCTCCCTACACCTATCTTCATTACATTACATTTGGTTGGGTTAAACTCTAACAACCATTTGTTCGACCATTCCTTCAGCTTGTCTAGGTCTTCTTGAAGCCTCAAACAGTCCTCTTCTGTTTTAATCCTTCTCATAATTTTAGCATCGTCCGCAAACATTGAGAGAAATGAATCGATACCCTCCGGGAGATCATTTACATATATCAGAAACAAGATAGGACCGAGTACAGAGCCCTGTGGGACTCCACTGGTGACTTCACGCCAATCGGAGGTCTCACCCCTCACCGTAACTCTCTGCTTCCTATTGCTTAGATACTCCCTTATCCACTGGAGCACCTTACCAGCTACACCTGCCTGTCTCTCCAGCTTATGTACCAGCCTCTTATGCGGTACTGTGTCAAAGGCTTTCCGACAATCCAAGAAAATGCAGTCCGCCCAGCCCTCTCTTTCTTGCTTAATCTGTGTCACCTGATCGTAGAATTCTATCAAGCCTGTAAGGCAAGATTTACCCTCCCTGAATCCATGTTGGCGATTTGTCACGAAGTCCCTTCTCTCCAGATGTGTTACCAGGTTTTTTCTCACGATCTTCTCCATCACCTTGCATGGTATACAAGTCAAGGACACTGGCCTGTAGTTCAGTGCCTCTTGTCTGTCGCCCTTTTTGTATATTGGGACCACATTCGCCGTCTTCCATATTTCTGGTAGGTCTCCCGTCTCTAGTGATTTACTATACACTATGGAGAGTGGCAAGCAAAGTGCCTCTGCACACTCTTTCAGTACCCATGGTGAGATCCCATCTGGACCAACCGCCTTTCTAACATCCAGATCCAGCAGGTGTCTCTTGACCTCCTCTCTCGTAATTTCGAACTCCTCCAAGGCCGCCTGGTTTACCTCCCTTTCTCCTAGCACAGTGACCTCACCCTGTTCTATTGTGAAGACCTCCTGGAACCTCTTGTTGAGTTCCTCACACACCTCTCTGTCATTCTCTGTATACCTGTCCTCGCCTGTTCTAAGTTTCAATACCTGTTCTTTCACTGTTGTTTTCCTTCTGATGTGACTGTGGAGTAGCTTTGGTTCGGTCTTGGCTTTGTTTGCAATATCATTTTCAAAAATTTTCTCTGCTTCTCTTCTCACCCTGACGTACTCATTCCTGGTTCTCTGGTATCTCTCCCTGCTTTCTGGTGTTCTGTTATTCCGGAAGTTCCTCCACGCCTTCTTGTTCAGTTTCTTCGCTTCCATACATGCCCTATTATACCATGGATTCTTTTGTTGCTTCTCGAAACATATTGTGTGTGTGTGTGTGTGTGTGTGTGTGTGTGTGTGTGTGTGTGTGTGTGTGTGTGTGTGTGTGTGTGTGTGTGTGTGTGTGTGTGTGTGTGTGTGTGTGTGTGTGTGTGTGTGTGTGTGTGTGTGTGTGTGTGTGTGTGTGTGTGTGTGTGTGTGTGTGTGTGTGTGTGTGTGTGTGTGTGTGTGTGTGTGTGTGTGTGTGTGTGTGTGTGTGTGTGTGTGTGTGTGTGTGTGTGTGTGTGTGTGTGTGTGTGTGTGTGTGTGTGTGTGTGTGTGTGTGTGTGTGTGTGTGTGTGTGTGTGTGTGTGTGTGTGTGTGTGTGTGTGTGTGTGTGTGTGTGTGTGTGTGTGTGTGTGTGTGTGTGTGTGTGTGTGTGTGTGTGTGTGTGTGTGTGTGTGTGTGTGTGTGTGTGTGTGTGTGTGTGTGTGTGTGTGTGTGTGTGTGTGTGTGTGTGTGTGTGTGTGTGTGTGTGTGTGTACTCACCTAGTTGTTGTGTTTGCGGGGGTTGAGCTCTGGCTCTTTGGTCCCGCCTCTCAACCGTCAATCAACAGGTGTACTGATTCCTGAGCCTATCGGGCTCTGTCATATCTACACTTGAAACTGTGTATGGAGTGATCCTCCACCACATCACCCCCTAATGCATTCCATTTGTCAACCACTCTGACACTAAAAAAGTTCTTTCTAATATCTCTGTGGCTCATTTGGGCACTCAGTTTCCACCTGTGTCCCCTTGTGCGTGTTCCCCTTGTGTTAAATAGACTGTCTTTATCTACCCTATCAATCCCCTTCAGAATCTTGAATGTGGTGATCATGTCCCCCCTAACTCTTCTGTCTTCCAGCGAAGTGAGGTTTAATTCCCGTAGTCTCTCCTCGTAGCTCATACCTCTCAGCTCGGGTACTAGTCTGGTGGCAAACCTTTGAACCTTTTCCAGTTTAGTCTTATCCTTGACTAGATATGGACTCCATGCTGGGGCTGCATACTCCAGGATTGGCCTGACATATGTGGTATACAAAGTTCTGAATGATTCTTTACACAAGTTTCTGAATGCCGTTCGTATGTTGGCCAGCCTGGCATATGCCGCTGATGTTATCCGCTTGATATGTGCTGCAGGAGACAGGTCTGGCGTGATATCAACCCCCAAGTCTTTTTCCTTCTCTGACTCCTGAAGAATTTCCTCTCCCAGATGATACCTTGTATCTGGCCTCCTGCTCCCTACACCTATCTTCATTACATTACATTTGGTTGGGTTAAACTCTAACAACCATTTGTTCGACCATTCCTTCAGCTTGTCTAGGTCTTCTTGAAGCCTCAAACAGTCCTCTTCTGTTTTAATCCTTCTCATAATTTTAGCATCGTCCGCAAACATTGAGAGAAATGAATCGATACCCTCCGGGAGATCATTTACATATATCAGAAACAAGATAGGACCGAGTACAGAGCCCTGTGGGACTCCACTGGTGACTTCACGCCAATCGGAGGTCTCACCCCTCACCGTAACTCTCTGCTTCCTATTGCTTAGATACTCCCTTATCCACTGGAGCACCTTACCAGCTACACCTGCCTGTCTCTCCAGCTTATGTACCAGCCTCTTATGCGGTACTGTGTCAAAGGCTTTCCGACAATCCAAGAAAATGCAGTCCGCCCAGCCCTCTCTTTCTTGCTTAATCTGTGTCACCTGATCGTAGAATTCTATCAAGCCTGTAAGGCAAGATTTACCCTCCCTGAATCCATGTTGGCGATTTGTCACGAAGTCCCTTCTCTCCAGATGTGTTACCAGGTTTTTTCTCACGATCTTCTCCATCACCTTGCATGGTATACAAGTCAAGGACACTGGCCTGTAGTTCAGTGCCTCTTGTCTGTCGCCCTTTTTGTATATTGGGACCACATTCGCCGTCTTCCATATTTCTGGTAGGTCTCCCGTCTCTAGTGATTTACTATACACTATGGAGAGTGGCAAGCAAAGTGCCTCTGCACACTCTTTCAGTACCCATGGTGAGATCCCATCTGGACCAACCGCCTTTCTAACATCCAGATCCAGCAGGTGTCTCTTGACCTCCTCTCTCGTAATTTCGAACTCCTCCAAGGCCGCCTGGTTTACCTCCCTTTCTCCTAGCACAGTGACCTCACCCTGTTCTATTGTGAAGACCTCCTGGAACCTCTTGTTGAGTTCCTCACACACCTCTCTGTCATTCTCTGTATACCTGTCCTCGCCTGTTCTAAGTTTCAATACCTGTTCTTTCACTGTTGTTTTCCTTCTGATGTGACTGTGGAGTAGCTTTGGTTCGGTCTTGGCTTTGTTTGCAATATCATTTTCAAAAATTTTCTCTGCTTCTCTTCTCACCCTGACGTACTCATTCCTGGTTCTCTGGTATCTCTCCCTGCTTTCTGGTGTTCTGTTATTCCGGAAGTTCCTCCACGCCTTCTTGTTCAGTTTCTTCGCTTCCATACATGCCCTATTATACCATGGATTCTTTTGTTGCTTCTCGAAACATATTGTGTGTGTGTGTGTGTGTGTGTGTGTGTGTGTGTGTGTGTGTGTGTGTGTGTGTGTGTGTGTGTGTGTGTGTGTGTGTGTGTGTGTGTGTGTGTGTGTGTGTGTGTGTGTGTGTGTGTGTGTGTGTGTGTGTGTGTGTGTGTGTGTGTGTGTGTGTGTGTGTGTGTGTGTGTGTGTGTGTGTGTGTGTGTGTGTGTGTGTGTGTGTGTGTGTGTGTGTGTGTGTGTGTGTGTGTGTGTGTGTGTGTGTGTGTGTGTGTGTGTGTGTGTGTGTGTGTGTGTGTGTGTGTGTGTGTGTGTGTGTGTGTGTGTGTGTGTGTGTGTGTGTGTGTGTGTGTGTGTGTGTGTGTGTGTGTGTGTGTGTGTGTGTGTGTGTGTGTGTGTGTGTGTGTGTGTGTGTGTGTGTGTGTGTGTGTGTGTGTGTGTGTGTGTGTGTGTGTGTGTGTGTGTGTGTGTGTGTGTGTGTGTGTGTGTGTGTGTGTGTGTGTGTGTGTGTGTGTGTGTGTGTGTGTGTGTGTGTGTGTGTGTGTGTGTGTGTGTGTGTGTGTGTGTGTGTGTGTGTGTGTGTGTGTGTGTGTGTGTGTGTGTGTGTGTGTGTGTGTGTGTGTGTGTGTGTGTGTGTGTGTGTGTGTGTGTGTGTGTGTGTGTGTGTGTGTGTGTGTGTGTGTGTGTGTGTGTGTGTGTGTGTGTGTGTGTGTGTGTGTGTGTGTGTGTGTGTGTGTGTGTGTGTGTGTGTGTGTGTGTGTGTGTGTGTGTGTGTACTCACCTAGTTGTTGTGTTTGCGGGGGTTGAGCTCATGATAACCTTGGGTAATGGTCTACCCTATCTGGCTCTTTGGTCCCGCCTCTCAACCGTCAATCAACAGGTGTACAGATTCCTGAGCCTATCGGGCTCTGTCATATCTACACTTGAAACTGTGTATGGAGTGATCCTCCACCACATCACCCCCTAATGCATTCCATTTGTCAACCACTCTGACACTAAAAAAGTTCTTTCTAATATCTCTGTGGCTCATTTGGGCACTCAGTTTCCACCTGTGTCCCCTTGTGCGTGTTCCCCTTGTGTTAAATAGACTGTCTTTATCTACCCTATCAATCCCCTTCAGAATCTTGAATGTGGTGATCATGTCCCCCCTAACTCTTCTGTCTTCCAGCGAAGTGAGGTTTAATTCCCGTAGTCTCTCCTCGTAGCTCATACCTCTCAGCTCGGGTACTAGTCTGGTGGCAAACCTTTGAACCTTTTCCAGTTTAGTCTTATCCTTGACTAGATATGGACTCCATGCTGGGGCTGCATACTCCAGGATTGGCCTGACATATGTGGTATACAAAGTTCTGAATGATTCTTTACACAAGTTTCTGAATGCCGTTCGTATGTTGGCCAGCCTGGCATATGCCGCTGATGTTATCCGCTTGATATGTGCTGCAGGAGACAGGTCTGGCGTGATATCAACCCCCAAGTCTTTTTCCTTCTCTGACTCCTGAAGAATTTCCTCTCCCAGATGATACCTTGTATCTGGCCTCCTGCTCCCTACACCTATCTTCATTACATTACATTTGGTTGGGTTAAACTCTAACAACCATTTGTTCGACCATTCCTTCAGCTTGTCTAGGTCTTCTTGAAGCCTCAAACAGTCCTCTTCTGTTTTAATCCTTCTCATAATTTTAGCATCGTCCGCAAACATTGAGAGAAATGAATCGATACCCTCCGGGAGATCATTTACATATATCAGAAACAAGATAGGACCGAGTACAGAGCCCTGTGGGACTCCACTGGTGACTTCACGCCAATCGGAGGTCTCACCCCTCACCGTAACTCTCTGCTTCCTATTGCTTAGATACTCCCTTATCCACTGGAGCACCTTACCAGCTACACCTGCCTGTCTCTCCAGCTTATGTACCAGCCTCTTATGCGGTACTGTGTCAAAGGCTTTCCGACAATCCAAGAAAATGCAGTCCGCCCAGCCCTCTCTTTCTTGCTTAATCTGTGTCACCTGATCGTAGAATTCTATCAAGCCTGTAAGGCAAGATTTACCCTCCCTGAATCCATGTTGGCGATTTGTCACGAAGTCCCTTCTCTCCAGATGTGTTACCAGGTTTTTTCTCACGATCTTCTCCATCACCTTGCATGGTATACAAGTCAAGGACACTGGCCTGTAGTTCAGTGCCTCTTGTCTGTCGCCCTTTTTGTATATTGGGACCACATTCGCCGTCTTCCATATTTCTGGTAGGTCTCCCGTCTCTAGTGATTTACTATACACTATGGAGAGTGGCAAGCAAAGTGCCTCTGCACACTCTTTCAGTACCCATGGTGAGATCCCATCTGGACCAACCGCCTTTCTAACATCCAGATCCAGCAGGTGTCTCTTGACCTCCTCTCTCGTAATTTCGAACTCCTCCAAGGCCGCCTGGTTTACCTCCCTTTCTCCTAGCACAGTGACCTCACCCTGTTCTATTGTGAAGACCTCCTGGAACCTCTTGTTGAGTTCCTCACACACCTCTCTGTCATTCTCTGTATACCTGTCCTCGCCTGTTCTAAGTTTCAATACCTGTTCTTTCACTGTTGTTTTCCTTCTGATGTGACTGTGGAGTAGCTTTGGTTCGGTCTTGGCTTTGTTTGCAATATCATTTTCAAAAATTTTCTCTGCTTCTCTTCTCACCCTGACGTACTCATTCCTGGTTCTCTGGTATCTCTCCCTGCTTTCTGGTGTTCTGTTATTCCGGAAGTTCCTCCACGCCTTCTTGTTCAGTTTCTTCGCTTCCATACATGCCCTATTATACCATGGATTCTTTTGTTGCTTCTCGAAACATATTGTGTGTGTGTGTGTGTGTGTGTGTGTGTGTGTGTGTGTGTGTGTGTGTGTGTGTGTGTGTGTGTGTGTGTGTGTGTGTGTGTGTGTGTGTGTGTGTGTGTGTGTGTGTGTGTGTGTGTGTGTGTGTGTGTGTGTGTGTGTGTGTGTGTGTGTGTGTGTGTGTGTGTGTGTGTGTGTGTGTGTGTGTGTGTGTGTGTGTGTGTGTGTGTGTGTGTGTGTGTGTGTGTGTGTGTGTGTGTGTGTGTGTGTGTGTGTGTGTGTGTGTGTGTGTGTGTGTACTCACCTAGTTGTTGTGTTTGCGGGGGTTGAGCTCTGGCTCTTTGGTCCCGCCTCTCAACCGTCAATCAACAGGTGTACTGATTCCTGAGCCTATCGGGCTCTGTCATATCTACACTTGAAACTGTGTATGGAGTGATCCTCCACCACATCACCCCCTAATGCATTCCATTTGTCAACCACTCTGACACTAAAAAAGTTCTTTCTAATATCTCTGTGGCTCATTTGGGCACTCAGTTTCCACCTGTGTCCCCTTGTGCGTGTTCCCCTTGTGTTAAATAGACTGTCTTTATCTACCCTATCAATCCCCTTCAGAATCTTGAATGTGGTGATCATGTCCCCCCTAACTCTTCTGTCTTCCAGCGAAGTGAGGTTTAATTCCCGTAGTCTCTCCTCGTAGCTCATACCTCTCAGCTCGGGTACTAGTCTGGTGGCAAACCTTTGAACCTTTTCCAGTTTAGTCTTATCCTTGACTAGATATGGACTCCATGCTGGGGCTGCATACTCCAGGATTGGCCTGACATATGTGGTATACAAAGTTCTGAATGATTCTTTACACAAGTTTCTGAATGCCGTTCGTATGTTGGCCAGCCTGGCATATGCCGCTGATGTTATCCGCTTGATATGTGCTGCAGGAGACAGGTCTGGCGTGATATCAACCCCCAAGTCTTTTTCCTTCTCTGACTCCTGAAGAATTTCCTCTCCCAGATGATACCTTGTATCTGGCCTCCTGCTCCCTACACCTATCTTCATTACATTACATTTGGTTGGGTTAAACTCTAACAACCATTTGTTCGACCATTCCTTCAGCTTGTCTAGGTCTTCTTGAAGCCTCAAACAGTCCTCTTCTGTTTTAATCCTTCTCATAATTTTAGCATCGTCCGCAAACATTGAGAGAAATGAATCGATACCCTCCGGGAGATCATTTACATATATCAGAAACAAGATAGGACCGAGTACAGAGCCCTGTGGGACTCCACTGGTGACTTCACGCCAATCGGAGGTCTCACCCCTCACCGTAACTCTCTGCTTCCTATTGCTTAGATACTCCCTTATCCACTGGAGCACCTTACCAGCTACACCTGCCTGTCTCTCCAGCTTATGTACCAGCCTCTTATGCGGTACTGTGTCAAAGGCTTTCCGACAATCCAAGAAAATGCAGTCCGCCCAGCCCTCTCTTTCTTGCTTAATCTGTGTCACCTGATCGTAGAATTCTATCAAGCCTGTAAGGCAAGATTTACCCTCCCTGAATCCATGTTGGCGATTTGTCACGAAGTCCCTTCTCTCCAGATGTGTTACCAGGTTTTTTCTCACGATCTTCTCCATCACCTTGCATGGTATACAAGTCAAGGACACTGGCCTGTAGTTCAGTGCCTCTTGTCTGTCGCCCTTTTTGTATATTGGGACCACATTCGCCGTCTTCCATATTTCTGGTAGGTCTCCCGTCTCTAGTGATTTACTATACACTATGGAGAGTGGCAAGCAAAGTGCCTCTGCACACTCTTTCAGTACCCATGGTGAGATCCCATCTGGACCAACCGCCTTTCTAACATCCAGATCCAGCAGGTGTCTCTTGACCTCCTCTCTCGTAATTTCGAACTCCTCCAAGGCCGCCTGGTTTACCTCCCTTTCTCCTAGCACAGTGACCTCACCCTGTTCTATTGTGAAGACCTCCTGGAACCTCTTGTTGAGTTCCTCACACACCTCTCTGTCATTCTCTGTATACCTGTCCTCGCCTGTTCTAAGTTTCAATACCTGTTCTTTCACTGTTGTTTTCCTTCTGGTGTGACTGTGGAGTAGCTTTGGTTCGGTCTTGGCTTTGTTTGCAATATCATTTTCAAAAATTTTCTCTGCTTCTCTTCTCACCCTGACGTACTCATTCCTGGTTCTCTGGTATCTCTCCCTGCTTTCTGGTGTTCTGTTATTCCGGAAGTTCCTCCACGCCTTCTTGTTCAGTTTCTTCGCTTCCATACATGCCCTATTATACCATGGATTCTTTTGTTGCTTCTCGAAACATATTGTGTGTGTGTGTGTGTGTGTGTGTGTGTGTGTGTGTGTGTGTGTGTGTGTGTGTGTGTGTGTGTGTGTGTGTGTGTGTGTGTGTGTGTGTGTGTGTGTGTGTGTGTGTGTGTGTGTGTGTGTGTGTGTGTGTGTGTGTGTGTGTGTGTGTGTGTGTGTGTGTGTGTGTGTGTGTGTGTGTGTGTGTGTGTGTGTGTGTGTGTGTGTGTGTGTGTGTGTGTGTGTGTGTGTGTGTGTGTGTGTGTGTGTGTGTGTGTGTGTGTGTGTGTGTGTGTGTGTGTGTGTGTGTGTGTGTGTGTGTGTGTGTGTGTGTGTGTGTGTGTGTGTGTGTGTGTGTGTGTGTGTGTGTGTGTGTGTGTGTGTGTGTGTGTGTGTGTGTGTGTGTGTGTGTGTGTGTGTGTGTGTGTGTGTGTGTGTGTGTGTGTGTGTGTGTGTGTGTGTGTGTGTGTGTGTGTGTGTGTGTACTCACCTAGTTGTTGTGTTTGCGGGGGTTGAGCTCATGATAACCTTGGGTAATGGTCTACCCTATCTGGCTCTTTGGTCCCGCCTCTCAACCGTCAATCAACAGGTGTACAGATTCCTGAGCCTATCGGGCTCTGTCATATCTACACTTGAAACTGTGTATGGAGTGATCCTCCACCACATCACCCCCTAATGCATTCCATTTGTCAACCACTCTGACACTAAAAAAGTTCTTTCTAATATCTCTGTGGCTCATTTGGGCACTCAGTTTCCACCTGTGTCCCCTTGTGCGTGTTCCCCTTGTGTTAAATAGACTGTCTTTATCTACCCTATCAATCCCCTTCAGAATCTTGAATGTGGTGATCATGTCCCCCCTAACTCTTCTGTCTTCCAGCGAAGTGAGGTTTAATTCCCGTAGTCTCTCCTCGTAGCTCATACCTCTCAGCTCGGGTACTAGTCTGGTGGCAAACCTTTGAACCTTTTCCAGTTTAGTCTTATCCTTGACTAGATATGGACTCCATGCTGGGGCTGCATACTCCAGGATTGGCCTGACATATGTGGTATACAAAGTTCTGAATGATTCTTTACACAAGTTTCTGAATGCCGTTCGTATGTTGGCCAGCCTGGCATATGCCGCTGATGTTATCCGCTTGATATGTGCTGCAGGAGACAGGTCTGGCGTGATATCAACCCCCAAGTCTTTTTCCTTCTCTGACTCCTGAAGAATTTCCTCTCCCAGATGATACCTTGTATCTGGCCTCCTGCTCCCTACACCTATCTTCATTACATTACATTTGGTTGGGTTAAACTCTAACAACCATTTGTTCGACCATTCCTTCAGCTTGTCTAGGTCTTCTTGAAGCCTCAAACAGTCCTCTTCTGTTTTAATCCTTCTCATAATTTTAGCATCGTCCGCAAACATTGAGAGAAATGAATCGATACCCTCCGGGAGATCATTTACATATATCAGAAACAAGATAGGACCGAGTACAGAGCCCTGTGGGACTCCACTGGTGACTTCACGCCAATCGGAGGTCTCACCCCTCACCGTAACTCTCTGCTTCCTATTGCTTAGATACTCCCTTATCCACTGGAGCACCTTACCAGCTACACCTGCCTGTCTCTCCAGCTTATGTACCAGCCTCTTATGCGGTACTGTGTCAAAGGCTTTCCGACAATCCAAGAAAATGCAGTCCGCCCAGCCCTCTCTTTCTTGCTTAATCTGTGTCACCTGATCGTAGAATTCTATCAAGCCTGTAAGGCAAGATTTACCCTCCCTGAATCCATGTTGGCGATTTGTCACGAAGTCCCTTCTCTCCAGATGTGTTACCAGGTTTTTTCTCACGATCTTCTCCATCACCTTGCATGGTATACAAGTCAAGGACACTGGCCTGTAGTTCAGTGCCTCTTGTCTGTCGCCCTTTTTGTATATTGGGACCACATTCGCCGTCTTCCATATTTCTGGTAGGTCTCCCGTCTCTAGTGATTTACTATACACTATGGAGAGTGGCAAGCAAAGTGCCTCTGCACACTCTTTCAGTACCCATGGTGAGATCCCATCTGGACCAACCGCCTTTCTAACATCCAGATCCAGCAGGTGTCTCTTGACCTCCTCTCTCGTAATTTCGAACTCCTCCAAGGCCGCCTGGTTTACCTCCCTTTCTCCTAGCACAGTGACCTCACCCTGTTCTATTGTGAAGACCTCCTGGAACCTCTTGTTGAGTTCCTCACACACCTCTCTGTCATTCTCTGTATACCTGTCCTCGCCTGTTCTAAGTTTCAATACCTGTTCTTTCACTGTTGTTTTCCTTCTGATGTGACTGTGGAGTAGCTTTGGTTCGGTCTTGGCTTTGTTTGCAATATCATTTTCAAAAATTTTCTCTGCTTCTCTTCTCACCCTGACGTACTCATTCCTGGTTCTCTGGTATCTCTCCCTGCTTTCTGGTGTTCTGTTATTCCGGAAGTTCCTCCACGCCTTCTTGTTCAGTTTCTTCGCTTCCATACATGCCCTATTATACCATGGATTCTTTTGTTGCTTCTCGAAACATATTGTGTGTGTGTGTGTGTGTGTGTGTGTGTGTGTGTGTGTGTGTGTGTGTGTGTGTGTGTGTGTGTGTGTGTGTGTGTGTGTGTGTGTGTGTGTGTGTGTGTGTGTGTGTGTGTGTGTGTGTGTGTGTGTGTGTGTGTGTGTGTGTGTGTGTGTGTGTGTGTGTGTGTGTGTGTGTGTGTGTGTGTGTGTGTGTGTGTGTGTGTGTGTGTGTGTGTGTGTGTGTGTGTGTGTGTGTGTGTGTGTGTGTGTGTGTGTGTGTGTGTGTGTGTGTGTGTGTGTGTGTGTGTGTGTGTACTCACCTAGTTGTTGTGTTTGCGGGGGTTGAGCTCTGGCTCTTTGGTCCCGCCTCTCAACCGTCAATCAACAGGTGTACTGATTCCTGAGCCTATCGGGCTCTGTCATATCTACACTTGAAACTGTGTATGGAGTGATCCTCCACCACATCACCCCCTAATGCATTCCATTTGTCAACCACTCTGACACTAAAAAAGTTCTTTCTAATATCTCTGTGGCTCATTTGGGCACTCAGTTTCCACCTGTGTCCCCTTGTGCGTGTTCCCCTTGTGTTAAATAGACTGTCTTTATCTACCCTATCAATCCCCTTCAGAATCTTGAATGTGGTGATCATGTCCCCCCTAACTCTTCTGTCTTCCAGCGAAGTGAGGTTTAATTCCCGTAGTCTCTCCTCGTAGCTCATACCTCTCAGCTCGGGTACTAGTCTGGTGGCAAACCTTTGAACCTTTTCCAGTTTAGTCTTATCCTTGACTAGATATGGACTCCATGCTGGGGCTGCATACTCCAGGATTGGCCTGACATATGTGGTATACAAAGTTCTGAATGATTCTTTACACAAGTTTCTGAATGCCGTTCGTATGTTGGCCAGCCTGGCATATGCCGCTGATGTTATCCGCTTGATATGTGCTGCAGGAGACAGGTCTGGCGTGATATCAACCCCCAAGTCTTTTTCCTTCTCTGACTCCTGAAGAATTTCCTCTCCCAGATGATACCTTGTATCTGGCCTCCTGCTCCCTACACCTATCTTCATTACATTACATTTGGTTGGGTTAAACTCTAACAACCATTTGTTCGACCATTCCTTCAGCTTGTCTAGGTCTTCTTGAAGCCTCAAACAGTCCTCTTCTGTTTTAATCCTTCTCATAATTTTAGCATCGTCCGCAAACATTGAGAGAAATGAATCGATACCCTCCGGGAGATCATTTACATATATCAGAAACAAGATAGGACCGAGTACAGAGCCCTGTGGGACTCCACTGGTGACTTCACGCCAATCGGAGGTCTCACCCCTCACCGTAACTCTCTGCTTCCTATTGCTTAGATACTCCCTTATCCACTGGAGCACCTTACCAGCTACACCTGCCTGTCTCTCCAGCTTATGTACCAGCCTCTTATGCGGTACTGTGTCAAAGGCTTTCCGACAATCCAAGAAAATGCAGTCCGCCCAGCCCTCTCTTTCTTGCTTAATCTGTGTCACCTGATCGTAGAATTCTATCAAGCCTGTAAGGCAAGATTTACCCTCCCTGAATCCATGTTGGCGATTTGTCACGAAGTCCCTTCTCTCCAGATGTGTTACCAGGTTTTTTCTCACGATCTTCTCCATCACCTTGCATGGTATACAAGTCAAGGACACTGGCCTGTAGTTCAGTGCCTCTTGTCTGTCGCCCTTTTTGTATATTGGGACCACATTCGCCGTCTTCCATATTTCTGGTAGGTCTCCCGTCTCTAGTGATTTACTATACACTATGGAGAGTGGCAAGCAAAGTGCCTCTGCACACTCTTTCAGTACCCATGGTGAGATCCCATCTGGACCAACCGCCTTTCTAACATCCAGATCCAGCAGGTGTCTCTTGACCTCCTCTCTCGTAATTTCGAACTCCTCCAAGGCCGCCTGGTTTACCTCCCTTTCTCCTAGCACAGTGACCTCACCCTGTTCTATTGTGAAGACCTCCTGGAACCTCTTGTTGAGTTCCTCACACACCTCTCTGTCATTCTCTGTATACCTGTCCTCGCCTGTTCTAAGTTTCAATACCTGTTCTTTCACTGTTGTTTTCCTTCTGGTGTGACTGTGGAGTAGCTTTGGTTCGGTCTTGGCTTTGTTTGCAATATCATTTTCAAAAATTTTCTCTGCTTCTCTTCTCACCCTGACGTACTCATTCCTGGTTCTCTGGTATCTCTCCCTGCTTTTTGGTGTTCTGTTATTCCGGAAGTTCCTCCACGCCTTCTTGTTCAGTTTCTTCGCTTCCATACATGCCCTATTATACCATGGATTCTTTTGTTGCTTCTCGAAACATATTGTGTGTGTGTGTGTGTGTGTGTGTGTGTGTGTGTGTGTGTGTGTGTGTGTGTGTGTGTGTGTGTGTGTGTGTGTGTGTGTGTGTGTGTGTGTGTGTGTGTGTGTGTGTGTGTGTGTGTGTGTGTGTGTGTGTGTGTGTGTGTGTGTGTGTGTGTGTGTGTGTGTGTGTGTGTGTGTGTGTGTGTGTGTGTGTGTGTGTGTGTGTGTGTGTGTGTGTGTGTGTGTGTGTGTGTGTGTGTGTGTGTGTGTGTGTGTGTGTGTGTGTGTGTGTGTGTGTGTGTGTGTGTGTGTGTGTGTGTGTGTGTGTGTGTGTGTGTGTGTGTGTGTGTGTGTGTGTGTGTGTGTGTGTGTGTGTGTGTGTGTGTGTGTGTGTGTGTGTGTGTGTGTGTGTGTGTGTGTGTGTGTGTGTGTGTGTGTGTGTGTGTGTGTGTGTGTGTGTGTGTGTGTGTGTGTGTGTGTGTGTGTGTGTGTGTGTGTGTGTGTGTGTGTGTGTGTGTGTACTCACCTAGTTGTTGTGTTTGCGGGGGTTGAGCTCATGATAACCTTGGGTAATGGTCTACCCTATCTGGCTCTTTGGTCCCGCCTCTCAACCGTCAATCAACAGGTGTACAGATTCCTGAGCCTATCGGGCTCTGTCATATCTACACTTGAAACTGTGTATGGAGTGATCCTCCACCACATCACCCCCTAATGCATTCCATTTGTCAACCACTCTGACACTAAAAAAGTTCTTTCTAATATCTCTGTGGCTCATTTGGGCACTCAGTTTCCACCTGTGTCCCCTTGTGCGTGTTCCCCTTGTGTTAAATAGACTGTCTTTATCTACCCTATCAATCCCCTTCAGAATCTTGAATGTGGTGATCATGTCCCCCCTAACTCTTCTGTCTTCCAGCGAAGTGAGGTTTAATTCCCGTAGTCTCTCCTCGTAGCTCATACCTCTCAGCTCGGGTACTAGTCTGGTGGCAAACCTTTGAACCTTTTCCAGTTTAGTCTTATCCTTGACTAGATATGGACTCCATGCTGGGGCTGCATACTCCAGGATTGGCCTGACATATGTGGTATACAAAGTTCTGAATGATTCTTTACACAAGTTTCTGAATGCCGTTCGTATGTTGGCCAGCCTGGCATATGCCGCTGATGTTATCCGCTTGATATGTGCTGCAGGAGACAGGTCTGGCGTGATATCAACCCCCAAGTCTTTTTCCTTCTCTGACTCCTGAAGAATTTCCTCTCCCAGATGATACCTTGTATCTGGCCTCCTGCTCCCTACACCTATCTTCATTACATTACATTTGGTTGGGTTAAACTCTAACAACCATTTGTTCGACCGTTCCTTCAGCTTGTCTAGGTCTTCTTGAAGCCTCAAACAGTCCTCTTCTGTTTTAATCCTTCTCATAATTTTAGCATCGTCCGCAAACATTGAGAGAAATGAATCGATACCCTCCGGGAGATCATTTACATATATCAGAAACAAGATAGGACCGAGTACAGAGCCCTGTGGGACTCCACTGGTGACTTCACGCCAATCGGAGGTCTCACCCCTCACCGTAACTCTCTGCTTCCTATTGCTTAGATACTCCCTTATCCACTGGAGCACCTTACCAGCTACACCTGCCTGTCTCTCCAGCTTATGTACCAGCCTCTTATGCGGTACTGTGTCAAAGGCTTTCCGACAATCCAAGAAAATGCAGTCCGCCCAGCCCTCTCTTTCTTGCTTAATCTGTGTCACCTGATCGTAGAATTCTATCAAGCCTGTAAGGCAAGATTTACCCTCCCTGAATCCATGTTGGCGATTTGTCACGAAGTCCCTTCTCTCCAGATGTGTTACCAGGTTTTTTCTCACGATCTTCTCCATCACCTTGCATGGTATACAAGTCAAGGACACTGGCCTGTAGTTCAGTGCCTCTTGTCTGTCGCCCTTTTTGTATATTGGGACCACATTCGCCGTCTTCCATATTTCTGGTAGGTCTCCCGTCTCTAGTGATTTACTATACACTATGGAGAGTGGCAAGCAAAGTGCCTCTGCACACTCTTCAGTACCCATGGTGAGATCCCATCTGGACCAACCGCCTTTCTAACATCCAGATCCAGCAGGTGTCTCTTGACCTCCTCTCTCGTAATTTCGAACTCCTCCAAGGCCGCCTGGTTTACCTCCCTTTCTCCTAGCACAGTGACCTCACCCTGTTCTATTGTGAAGACCTCCTGGAACCTCTTGTTGAGTTCCTCACACACCTCTCTGTCATTCTCTGTATACCTGTCCTCGCCTGTTCTAAGTTTCAATACCTGTTCTTTCACTGTTGTTTTCCTTCTGATGTGACTGTGGAGTAGCTTTGGTTCGGTCTTGGCTTTGTTTGCAATATCATTTTCAAAAATTTTCTCTGCTTCTCTTCTCACCCTGACGTACTCATTCCTGGTTCTCTGGTATCTCTCCCTGCTTTCTGGTGTTCTGTTATTCCGGAAGTTCCTCCACGCCTTCTTGTTCAGTTTCTTCGCTTCCATACATGCCCTATTATACCATGGATTCTTTTGTTGCTTCTCGAAACATATTGTGTGTGTGTGTGTGTGTGTGTGTGTGTGTGTGTGTGTGTGTGTGTGTGTGTGTGTGTGTGTGTGTGTGTGTGTGTGTGTGTGTGTGTGTGTGTGTGTGTGTGTGTGTGTGTGTGTGGTGTGTGTGTGTGTGTGTGTGTGTGTGTGTGTGTGTGTGTGTGTGTGTGTGTGTGTGTGTGTGTGTGTGTGTGTGTGTGTGTGTGTGGTGTGTGTGTGTGTGGTGTGTGTGTGTGTGTGTGTGTGTGTGGTGTGTGTGTGTGTGTGTGTGTGTGTGTGTGTGTGTGTGTGTGTGTGTGTGTGTGTGTGTGTGTGTGTGTGTGTGTGTGTGTGTGTGTGTGTGTGTGTGTGTGTGTGTGTGTGTGGTGTGTGTGTGTGTGTGTGTGGTGTGTGTGTGTG
>NW_027190791.1:0-26681 GCF_040958095.1 Procambarus clarkii
GGACTATATACAACTGAAAACTCACACCCCAGAAGTGATTCGAACCCATACTCCCAGGATCAACGCAACTGGTATGGACAGGGACGCCTTAATCCACTTGACCAACACGACCGGACATAAGGAAGTGATAGCCGAGGCTATTTGAACCACTTCCACTCCGTCACTCGGATGGTAATCTTGGGCATAGCATTTTATCAAATCACCTCATTCTTTGGGGCACACGTGAGGAACACAAATGCAAACAAGCCTGAATGGTCTCCAGGACTATATACAACTGAAAACTCAAACCCCAGAAGTGACTCGAACCCATACTCCCAGGATCAACGCAAATGGTATGGACAGGGACGCCTTAATCTGCTTGACCATCACGACCGGACATAAGGAAGTGATAGCCGAGGCTATTTGAACCACTTCCCCGCCGGCACTCGGATGGTAATCTTAGGCATAGCATTTTATCAAATCACCTCATTCTTTGGGGCACACGTGAGGAACACAAATGCAAACAAGCCTGAATGGTCCCCAGGACTATATACAACGGAAAACTCACACCCCAGAAGTGAGTCGATCCCATACTCCCAGGATCAACGCAACTGTTATGTACTGGGACGCCTTAGTCCGCTTGACCATCACGACTGGACATAAGGAAGTGAGAGCCGAGGCAATTTGAACCACTTCCCCGCCGGCACTCGGATGGTAATCTTGGGCATAGCATTTTATCAAATCACCTCATTCTTTGGGGCACACGTGAGGAACACAAATGCAAACATGCCTGAATGGTCCCCCAGGACTATATACAACTGAAAACTCACACCCCAGAAGTGACTCGAACCCATACTCCCAGGATCAACGCAACTGGTATGTACAGGGACGCCTTAATCCGCTTGACCATCACGACCGGACATAAGGAAGTGATAGCCGAGGCTATTTAAACCACTTCCACGCCGGCACTCGGATGGTAATCTTGGGCATAGCATTTTATCAAATCACCTCATTCTTTGGGGCACACGTGAGGAACACAAATGCAAACAAGCCTGAATGGTCCCCAGGACTATATACAACTGAAAACTCACACCATAGAAGTAACTCGAACCCATACTCCCAGGATCACAGCAACTGGTATGAACAGGGACGCCTTAATCCGCTTGACCATCACGACCGGACATAAGGAAGTAATAGCCGAGGCTATTTGAACCACTTCCCCGCCGGCACTCGGATGGTAATCTTGGGCATAGCATTTTATCAAATCACCTCATTCTTTGGGGCACACGTGAGGAACACAAATGCAAACAAGCCTGAATGGTCCCCAGGACTATATACAACTGAAAACTCACACCCCAGAAGTGATTCGAACCCATACTCCCAGGATCAACGCAACTGGTATGGACAGGGACGCCTTAATCCGCTTGACCATCACGATCGGACATAAGGAAGTGATAGCCGAGGCTATTTGAACCACTTCCCCGCCGGCACTCAGATTGTAATCTTGGGCATAGCATTTTATCAAATCACCTCATTCTTTGGGGCACACGTGAGAAACACAAATGCAAACAAGCCTGAATGGTCCCCAGGACTATATACAACGGAAAACTCACACCCCAGAAGTGACTCGATCCCATACTCCCAGGATCAACGCAACTGTTATGTACAGGGACGCCTTAGTCCGCTTGACCATCACGACTGGACATAAGGAAGTGAGAGCCGAGGCAATTTGAACCACTTCCCCGCCGGCACTCGGATGGTAATCTTGGGCATAGCATTTTATCAAATCACCTCATTCTTTGGGGCACACGTGAGGAACACAAATGCAAACAAGCCTGAATGGTCCCCCAGGACTATATACAACTGAAAACTCACACCCCAGAAGTGACTCGAACCCATACTCCCAGGATCAATGCAACTGGTATGTACAGGGACGCCTTAATCCGCTTGACCATCACGACCGGACATAAGGAAGTGATAGCCGAGGCTATTTAAACCACTTCCACGCCGGCACTCGGATGGTAATCTTGGGCATAGCATTTTATCAAATCACCTCATTCTTTGGGGCACACGTGAGGAACACAAATGCAAACAAGCCTGAATGGTCCCCAGGACTATATACAACTGAAAACTCACACCATAGAAGTAACTCGAACCCATACTCCCAGGATCACAGCAACTGGTATGGACAGGGACGCCTTAATCCGCTTGACCATCACGACCGGACATAAGGAAGTGATAGCCGAGGCTATTTGAACCACTTCCCCACCGGCACTCGGATGGTAATCTTGGGCATAGCATTTTATCAAATCACCTCATTCTTTGGGGCACACGTGAGGAACACAAATGCAAACAAGCCTGAATGGTCCCCAGGACTATATACAACTGAAAACTCACACCCCAGAAGTGACTCGAACCCATACTCCCAGGATCAACGCAACTAGTATGTACAGGGACGCCTTAATCTTCTTGACCATCATGACCGGACATAAGGAAGTGTTAGCAGAGGCTATTTGAACCACTTCCCCGCCGGCACTCGGATGGTAATCTTGGGCATAGCATTTTATCAAATCACCTCATTCTTTGGGGCACACGTGAGGAATACAAATGCAAGCAAGCCTGAATGGTCCCCCAGGACTATATACAACTGAAAACTCACACCCCAGAAGTGACTCGAACCCATACTCCCAGGATCAACGCAACTGGTATGTACAGGGACGCCTTAATCCGCTTGACCATCACGACCGAACATAAGGAAGTGATAGCCGAGGCTATTTGAACCACTTCCACGCCGGCACTCGGATGGTAATCTTGGGCATAGCATTTTATCAAATTACCTCATTCTTTGGGGCACACGTGAGGAACACAAATGCAAACAAGCCTGAATTGTCCCCAGGACTATATACAACTGAAAACTCACACCCCAGAAGTGACTCGAACCCATACTCCCAGGATCAACGCAAATGGTATGGACAGGGATGCCTTAATCCGCTTGACCATCACGACCGGACATAAGGAAGTGATAGCCGAGGCTATTTGAACCACTTCCCCGCCGGCACTCGGATGGTAATCTTGGGCATAGCATTTTATCAAATCACCTCATTCTTTGGGGCACACGTGAGGAACACAAATGCAAACAAGCCTGAATGGTCTCCAGGACTATATACAACTGAAAACTCACACCCCAGAAGTGACTCGAACCCATACTCCCAGGATCAACGCAAATGGTATGGACAGGGACGCCTTAATCTGCTTGACCATCACGACCGGACATAAGGAAGTGATAGCCGAGGCTATTTGAACCACTTCCCCGCCGGCACTCGGATGGTAATCTTAGGCATAGCATTTTATCAAATCACCTCATTCTTTGGGGCACACGTGAGGAACACAAATGCAAACAAGCCTGAATGGTCCCCAGGACTATATACAACGGAAAACTCACACCCCAGAAGTGAGTCGAATCCCATACTCCCAGGATCAACGCAACTGTTATGTACAGGGACGCCTTAGTCCGCTTGACCATCACGACTGGACATAAGGAAGTGAGAGCCGAGGCAATTTGAACCACTTCCCCGCCGGCACTCGGATGGTAATCTTGGGCATAGCATTTTATCAAATCACCTCATTCTTTGGGGCACACGTGAGGAACACAAATGCAAACAATGCCTGAATGGTCCCCCAGGACTATATACAACTGAAAACTCACACCCCAGAAGTGACTCGAACCCATACTCCCAGGATCAACGCAACTGGTATGTACAGGGACGCCTTAATCCGCTTGACCATCACGACCGGACATAAGGAAGTGATAGCCGAGGCTATTTAAACCACTTCCACGCCGGCACTCGGATGGTAATCTTGGGCATAGCATTTTATCAAATCACCTCATTCTTTGGGGCACACGTGAGGAACACAAATGCAAACAAGCCTGAATGGTCCCCAGGACTATATACAACTGAAAACTCACACCATAGAAGTAACTCGAACCCATACTCCCAGGATCACAGCAACTGGTATGAACAGGGACGCCTTAATCCGCTTGACCATCACGACCGGACATAAGGAAGTAATAGCCGAGGCTATTTGAACCACTTCCCCGCCGGCACTCGGATGGTAATCTTGGGCATAGCATTTTATCAAATCACCTCATTCTTTGGGGCACACGTGAGGAACACAAATGCAAACAAGCCTGAATGGTCCCCAGGACTATATACAACTGAAAACTCACACCCCAGAAGTGATTCGAACCCATACTCCCAGGATCAACGCAACTGGTATGGACAGGGACGCCTTAATCCGCTTGACCATCACGACCTGGACATAAGGAAGTGATAGCCGAGGCTATTTGAACCACTTCCACGCCGGCACTCGGATGGTAATCTTGGGCATAGCATTTTATCAAATCACCTCATTCTTTGGGGCACACGTGAGGAACACAAATGCAAACAAGCCTGAATGGTCCCCAGGACTATATACAACTGAAAACTCACACCCCAGAAGTGACTCGAACCCATACTCCCAGGATCAACGCAACTGGTATGTACAGGGACGCCTTAATCCGCTTGACCATCACGACCGGACATAAGGAATTGATAGCCGAGGCTATTTGAACCACTTCCCGTCGGCACTCGGATGGTAATCTTGGGCATAGCATTTTAACAAATCACCTCATTCTTTGGGGCACACGTGACGAACACAAATGCAAACAAGCCTGAATGGTCCCCAGGACTATATACAACTGAAAACTCACACATTAGAAGTAACTCGAACCCATACTCCCAGGATCAACGCAAATGGTATGGACAGGGACGCCTTAATCCGCTTGACCATCACGACCGGACATAAGGAAGTGATAGCCGAGGCTATTTGAACCACTTCCCCGCCGGCACTCAGATGGTAATCTTGAGCATAGCATTTTATCAAATTACCTCATTCTTTGGGGCACACGTGAGAAACACAAATGCAAACAAGCCTGAATGGTCCCCAGGACTATATACAACGGAAAACTCACACCCCAGAAGTGACTCGAACCCATACTCCCAGGATCAACGCAACTGTTATGTACAGGGACGCCTTAATCCGCTTGACCATCACGACCGGACATAAGGAAGTGAGAGCCGAGGCAATTTGAACCACTTCCTCGCCGGCACTCGGATGGTAATCTTGGGCATAGCATTTTATCAAATCACCTCATTCTTTGGGGCACACGTGAGGAACACAAATGCAAACAAGCCTGAATGGTCCCCCAGGACTATATACAACTGAAAACTCACACCCCAGAAGTGACTCGAACCCATACTCCCAGGATCAACGCAACTGGTATGGACAGGGACGCCTTAATCCGCTTGACCATCACGACCGGACATAAGGAAGTAATAGCCGAGGCTATTTGAACCACTTCCCCGCCGGCACTCGGATGGTAATCTTGGGCATAGCATTTTATCAAATCACCTCATTCTTTGGGGCACACGTGAGGAACACAAATGCAAACAAGCCTGAATGGTCCCCAGGACTATATACAACTGAAAACTCACACCCCAGAAGTGATTCGAACCCATACTCCCAGGATCAACGCAACTGGTATGGACAGGGACGCCTTAATCCGCTTGACCATCACGACCGGACATAAGGAAGTGATAGCCGAGGCTATTTGAACCACTTCCCCGCCGGCACTCGGATGGTAATCTTGGGCATAGCATTTTATCAAATCACCTCATTCTTTGGGGCACACGTGAGGAACACAAATGCAAACAAGCCTGAATGGTCCCCAGGACTATATACAACTGAAAACTCACACCCCAGAAGTGATTCGAACCCATACTCCCAGGATCAACGCAACTGGTATGGACAGGGACGCCTTAATCCGCTTGACCATCACGATCGGACATAAGGAAGTGATAGCCGAGGCTATTTGAACCACTTCCCCGCCGGCACTCAGATTGTAATCTTGGGCATAGCATTTTATCAAATCACCTCATTCTTTGGGGCACACGTGAGAAACACAAATGCAAACAAGCCTGAATGGTCCCCAGGACTATATACAACGGAAAACTCACACCCCAGAAGTGACTCGATCCCATACTCCCAGGATCAACGCAACTGTTATGTACAGGGACGCCTTAGTCCGCTTGACCATCACGACTGGACATAAGGAAGTGAGAGCCGAGGCAATTTGAACCACTTCCCCACCGGCACTCGGATGGTAATCTTGGGCATAGCATTTTATCAAATCACCTCATTCTTTGGGGCACACGTGAGGAACACAAATGCAAACAAGCCTGAATGGTCCCCCAGGACTATATACAACTGAAAACTCACACCCCAGAAGTGACTCGAACCCATACTCCCAGGATCAACGCAACTGGTATGTACAGGGACGCCTTAATCCGCTTGACCATCACGACCGGACATAAGGAAGTGATAGCCGAGGCTATTTAAACCACTTCCACGCCGGCACTCGGATGGTAATCTTGGGCATAGCATTTTATCAAATCACCTCATTCTTTGGGGCACACGTGAGGAACACAAATGCAAACAAGCCTGAATGGTCCCCTGGACTATATACAACTGAAAACTCACACCATAGAAGTAACTCGAACCCATACTCCCAGGATCACAGCAACTGGTATGAACAGGGACGCATTAATCCGCTTGACCATCACGACCGGACATAAGGAAGTAATAGCCGAGGCTATTTGAACCACTTCCCCGCCGGCACTCGGATGGTAATCTTGGGCATAGCATTTTATCAAATCACCTCATTCTTTGGGGCACACGTGAGGAACACAAATGCAAACAAGCCTGAATGGTCCCCAGGACTATATACAACTGAAAACTCACACCCCAGAAGTGATTCGAACCCATACTCCCAGGATCAACGCAACTGGTATGGACAGGGACGCCTTAATCCGCTTGACCATCACGACCGGACATAAGGAAGTGATAGCCGAGGCTATTTGAACCACTTCCACGCCGGCACTCGGATGGTAATCTTGGGCATAGCATTTTATCAAATCACCTCATTCTTTGGGGCACACGTGAGGAACACAAATGCAAACAAGCCTGAATGGTCCCCACGACTATATACAACTGAAAACTCACACCCCAGAAGTGACTCGAACCCATACTCCCAGGATCAACGCAACTGGTATGTACAGGGACGCCTTAATCCGCTTGACCATCACGACCGGACATAAGGAATTGATAGCCGAGGCTATTTGAACCACTTCCCAGTCGGCACTCGGATGGTAATCTTGGGCATAGCATTTTAACAAATCACCTCATTCTTTGGGGCACACGTGAGGAACACAAATAAAACAAGCCTGAATGGTCCCCAGGACTATATACAACTGAAAACTCACACCCCAGAAGTGACTCGAACCCATACTCCCAGGATCAACGCAACTGGTATGTACAGGGAAGCCTTAATCCGCTTGACCATCACGACCGGACATAAGGAAGTGATAGCCGAGGCTATTTGAACCACTTCCCGTCGGCACTCGGATGGTAATCTTGGGCATAGCATTTTATCAAATCACCTCATTCTTTGGGGCACACGTGAGGAACACAAATGCAAACAAGCCTGAATGGTCCCCAGGACTATATACAACTGAAAACTCACACCATTAGAAGTAACTCGAACCCATACTCCCAGGATCAACGCAAATGGTATGGACAGGGACGCCTTAATCCGCTTGACCATCACTGACCGGACATAAGGAAGTGATAGCCGAGGCTATTTGAACCACTTCCCCGCCGGCACTCAGGATGGTAATCTTGAGCATAGCATTTTATCAAATTCACCTCATTCTTTGGGGCACACGTGAGGAACACAAATGCAAACAAGCCTGAATGGTCCCCAGGACTATATACAACTGAAAACTCACACCCCAGAAGTGACTCGAACCCATACTCCCAGGATCAACGCAACTGGTATGGACAGGGACGCCTTAATCCGCTTGACCATCACGACCGGACATAAGGAAGTGAGAGCCGAGGCTAATTTGAACCACTTCCCCGCCGGCACTCGGATGGTAATCTTGGGCATAGCATTTTATCAAATCACCTCATTCTTTGGGGCACACGTGAGGAACACAAATGCAAACAAGCCTGAATGGTCCCCCAGGACTATATACAACTGAAAACTCACACCCCAGAAGTGATTCGAACCCATACTCCCAGGATCAACGCAACTGGTATGGACAGGGACGCCTTAATCCGCTTGACCATCACGACCGGACATAAGGAAGTGATAGCCGAGGCTATTTGAACCACTTCCACTCCGTCACTCGGATGGTAATCTTGGGCATAGCATTTTATCAAATCACCTCATTCTTTGGGGCACACGTGAGGAACACAAATGCAAACAAGCCTGAATGGTCTCCAGGACTATATACAACTGAAAACTCACACCCCAGAAGTGACTCGAACCCATACTCCCAGGATCAACGCAAATGGTATGGACAGGGACGCCTTAATCCGCTTGACCATCACGACCGGACATAAGGAAGTGATAGCCGAGGCTATTTGAACCACTTCCCCGCCGGCACTCGGATGGTAATCTTGGGCATAGCATTTTATCAAATCACCTCATTCTTTGGGGCACACGTGAGGAACACAAATGCAAACAAGCCTGAATGGTCCCCAGGACTATATACAACTGAAAACTCACACCCCAGAAGTGATTCGAACCCATACTCCCAGGATCAACGCAACTGGTATGGACAGGGACGCCTTAATCCGCTTGACCATCACGATCGGACATAAGGAAGTGATAGCCGAGGCTATTTGAACCACTTCCCCGCCGGCACTCAGATTGTAATCTTGGGCATAGCATTTTATCAAATCACCTCATTCTTTGGGGCACACGTGAGAAACACAAATGCAAACAAGCCTGAATGGTCCCCAGGACTATATACAACTGAAAACTCACACCATAGAAGTAACTCGAACCCATACTCCCAGGATCACAGCAACTGGTATGAACAGGGACGCCTTAATCCGCTTGACCATCACGACCGGACATAAGGAAGTGATAGCCGAGGCTATTTGAACCACTTCCCCGCCGGCACTCGGATGGTAATCTTGGGCATAGCATTTTATCAAATCACCTCATTCTTTGGGGCACACGTGAGGAACACAAATGCAAACAAGCCTGAATGGTCCCCAGGACTATATACAACTGAAAACTCACACCCCAGAAGTGACTTCGAACCCATACTCCCAGGATCAACGCAACTGGTATGGACAGGGACGCCTTAATCCGCTTGACCATCACGACCGGACATAAGGAAGTGATAGCCGAGGCTATTTGAACCACTTCCACGCCGGCACTCGGATGGTAATCTTGGGCATAGCATTTTATCAAATCACCTCATTCTTTGGGGCACACGTGAGGAACACAAATGCAAACAAGCCTGAATGGTCCCCAGGACTATATACAACTGAAAACTCACACCCCAGAAGTGACTCGAACCCATACTCCCAGGATCAACGCAACTGGTATGTACAGGGACGCCTTAATCCGCTTGACCATCACGACCGGACATAAGGAAGTGATAGCCGAGGCTATTTGAACCACTTCCCAGCCGGCACTCGGATGGTAATCTTGGGCATAGCATTTTATCAAATCACCTCATTCTTTGGGGCACACGTGAGGAACACAAATGCAAACAAGCCTGAATGGTCCCCAGGACTATATACAACTGAAAACTCACACCCCAGAAGTGACTCGAACCCATACTCCCAGGATCAACGCAACTGGTATGTACAGGGACGCCTTAATCCGCTTGACCATCACGACCGGACATAAGGAAGTGATAGCCGAGGCTATTTGAACCACTTCCCGTCGGCACTCGGATGGTAATCTTGGGCATAGCATTTTAACAAATCACCTCATTCTTTGGGGCACACGTGAGGAACACAAATGCAAACAAGCCTGAATGGTCCCCAGGACTATATACAACTGAAAACTCACACATTAGAAGTAACTCGAACCCATACTCCCAGGATCAACGCAAATGGTATGGACAGGGACGCCTTAATCCGCTTGACCATCACGACCGGACATAAGGAAGTGATAGCCGAGGCTATTTGAACCACTTCCCCGCCGGCACTCAGATGGTAATCTTGAGCATAGCATTTTATCAAATTACCTCATTCTTTGGGGCACACGTGAGAAACACAAATGCAAACAAGCCTGAATGGTCCCCAGGACTATATACAACGGAAAACTCACACCCCAGAAGTGACTCGAACCCATACTCCCAGGATCAACGCAACTGTTATGTACAGGGACGCCTTAATCCGCTTGACCATCACGACCGGACATAAGGAAGTGAGAGCCGAGGCAATTTGAACCACTTCCCCGCCGGCACTCGGATGGTAATCTTGGGCATAGCATTTTATCAAATCACCTCATTCTTTGGGGCACACGTGAGGAACACAAATGCAAACAAGCCTGAATGGTCCCCCAGGACTATATACAACTGAAAACTCACACCCCAGAAGTGACTCGAACCCATACTCCCAGGATCAACGCAACTGGTATGTACAGGGACGCCTTAATCCGCTTGACCATCACGACCGGACATAAGGAAGTGATAGCCGAGGCTATTTGAACCACTTCCACGCCGGCACTCGGATGGTAATCTTGGGCATAGCATTTTATCAAATCACCTCATTCTTTGGGGCACACGTGAGGAACACAAATGCAAACAAGCCTGAATGGTCCCCAGGACTATATACAACTGAAAACTCACACCCCAGAAGTAACTCGAACCCATACTCCCAGGATCACAGCAACTGGTATGGACAGGGACGCCTTAATCCGCTTGACCATCACGACCGGACATAAGGAAGTGATAGCCGAGGCTATTTGAACCACTTCCCCGCCGGCACTCGGATGGTAATCTTGGGCATAGCATTTTATCAAATCACCTCATTCTTTGGGGCACACGTGAGGAACACAAATGCAAACAAGCCTGAATGGTCCCCAGGACTATATACAACTGAAAACTCACACCCCAGAAGTGACTCGAACCCATACTCCCAGGATCAACGCAACTGGTATGGACAGGGACGCCTTAATCCGCTTGACCATCACGACCGGACATAAGGAAGTGATAGCCGAGGCTATTTGAACCACTTCCCCGCCGGCACTCGGATGGTAATCTTGGGCATAGCATTTTATCAAATCACCTCATTCTTTGGGGCACACGTGAGGAACACAAATGCAAACAAGCCTGAATGGTCCCCACGGACTATATACAACTGAAAACTCACACCCCAGAAGTGACTCGAACCCATACTCCCAGGATCAACGCAACTGGTATGTACAGGGACGCCTTAATCCGCTTGACCATCACGACCGGACATAAGGAATTGATAGCCGAGGCTATTTGAACCACTTCCCAGTTGGCACTCGGATGGTAATCTTGGGCATAGCATTTTATCAAATCACCTCATTCTTTGGGGCACACGTGAGGAACACAAATAAAAACAAGCCTGAATGGTCCCCAGGACTATATACAACTGAAAACTCACACCCCAGAAGTGACTCGAACCCATACTCCCAGGATCAACGCAACTGGTATGTACAGGGAAGCCTTAATCCGCTTGACCATCACGACCGGACATAAGGAAGTGATAGCCGAGGCTATTTGAACCACTTCCCGTTGGCACTCGGATGGTAATCTTGGGCATAGCATTTTAACAAATCACCTCATTCTTTGGGGCACACGTGAGGAACACAAATGCAAACAAGCCTGAATGGTCCCCAGGACTATATACAACTGAAAACTCACACATTAGAAGTAACTCGAACCCATACTCCCAGGATCAACGCAAATGGTATGGACAGGGACGCCTTAATCCGCTTGACCATCATGACCGGACATAAGGAAGTGATAGCCGAGGCTATTTGAAACACTTCCCCGCCGGCACTCAGATGGTAATCTTGAGCATAGCATTTTATCAAATTACCTCATTCTTTGGGGCACACGTGAGAAACACAAATGCAAACAAGCCTGAATGGTCCCCAGGACTATATACAACGGAAAACTCACACCCCAGAAGTGACTCGAACCCATACTCCCAGGATCAACGCAACTGTTATGTACAGGGACGCCTTAATCCGCTTGACCATCACGACCGGACATAAGGAAGTGAGAGCCGAGGCAATTTGAACCACTTCCCCGCCGGCACTCGGATGGTAATCTTGGGCATAGCATTTTATCAAATCACCTCATTCTTTGGGGCACACGTGAGGAACACAAATGCAAACAAGCCTGAATGGTCCCCCAGGACTATATACAACTGAAAACTCACACCCCAGAAGTGAATCGAACCCATACTCCCAGGATCAACGCAACTGGTATGGACAGGGACGCCTTAATCCGCTTGACCATCACGACCGGACATAAGGAAGTGATAGCCGAGGCTATTTGAACCACTTCCACTCCGTCAGTCGGATGGTAATCTTGGGCATAGCATTTTATCAAATCACCTCATTCTTTGGGGCACACGTGAGGAACACAAATGCAAACAAGCCTGAATGGTCTCCAGGACTATATACAACTGAAAACTCACACCCCAGAAGTGACTCGAACCCATACTCCCAGGATCAACGCAAATGGTATGGACAGGGACGCCTTAATCCGCTTGACCATCACGACCGGACATAAGGAAGTGATAGCCGAGGCTATTTGAACCACTTCCCCGCCGGCACTCGGATGGTAATCTTGGGCATAGCATTTTATCAAATCACCTCATTCTTTGGGGCACACGTGAGGAACACAAATGCAAACAAGCCTGAATGGTCCCCAGGACTATATACAACTGAAAACTCACACCCCAGAAGTGATTCGAACCCATACTCCCAGGATCAACGCAACTGGTATGGACAGGGACGCCTTAATCCGCTTGACCATCACGATCGGACATAAGGAAGTGATAGCCGAGGCTATTTGAACCACTTCCCCGCCGGCACTCAGATTGTAATCTTGGGCATAGCATTTTATCAAATCACCTCATTCTTTGGGGCACACGTGAGAAACACAAATGCAAACAAGCCTGAATGGTCCCCAGGACTATATACAACTGAAAACTCACACCATAGAAGTAACTCGAACCCATACTCCCAGGATCACAGCAACTGGTATGAACAGGGACGCCTTAATCCGCTTGACCATCACGACCGGACATAAGGAAGTAATAGCCGAGGCTATTTGAACCACTTCCCCGCCGGCACTCGGATGGTAATCTTGGGCATAGCATTTTATCAAATCACCTCATTCTTTGGGGCACACGTGAGGAACACAAATGCAAACAAGCCTGAATGGTCCCCAGGACTATATACAACTGAAAACTCACACCCCAGAAGTGATTCGAACCCATACTCCCAGGATCAACGCAACTGGTATGGACAGGGACGCCTTAATCCGCTTGACCATCACGACCGGACATAAGGAAGTGATAGCCGAGGCTATTTGAACCACTTCCACGCCGGCACTCGGATGGTAATCTTGGGCATAGCATTTTATCAAATCACCTCATTCTTTGGGGCACACGTGAGGAACACAAATGCAAACAAGCCTGAATGGTCCCCACGACTATATACAACTGAAAACTCACACCCCAGAAGTGACTCGAACCCATACTCCCAGGATCAACGCAACTGGTATGTACAGGGACGCCTTAATCCGCTTGACCATCACGACCGGACATAAGGAATTGATAGCCGAGGCTATTTGAACCACTTCCCAGCTGGCACTCGGATGGTAATCTTGGGCATAGCATTTTATCAAATCACCTCATTCTTTGGGGCACACGTGAGGAACACAAATAAAAACAAGCCTGAATGGTCCCCAGGACTATATACAACTGAAAACTCACACCCCAGAAGTGACTCGAACCCATACTCCCAGGATCAACGCAACTGGTATGTACAGGGAAGCCTTAATCCGCTTGACCATCACGACCGGACATAAGGAAGTGATAGCCGAGGCTATTTGAACCACTTCCCGTCGGCACTCGGATGGTAATCTTGGGCATAGCATTTTAACAAATCACCTCATTCTTTGGGGCACACGTGAGGAACACAAATGCAAACAAGCCTGAATGGTCCCCAGGACTATATACAACTGAAAACTCACACATTAGAAGTAACTCGAACCCATACTCCCAGGATCAACGCAAATGGTATGGACAGGGACGCCTTAATCCGCTTGACCATCACGACCGGACATAAGGAAGTGATAGCCGAGGATATTTGAACCACTTCCCCGCCAGCACTAAGATGGTAATCTTGAGCATAGCATTTTATCAAATTACCTCATTCTTTGGGGCACACGTGAGAAACACAAATGCAAACAAGCCTGAATGGTCCCCAGGACTATATACAACGGAAAACTCACACCCCAGAAGTGACTCGAACCCATACTCCCAGGATCAACGCAACTGTTATGTACAGGGACGCCTTAATCCGCTTGACCATCACGACCGGACATAAGGAAGTGAGAGCCGAGGCAATTTGAACCACTTCCCCGCCGGCACTCGGATGGTAATCTTGGGCATAGCATTTTATCAAATCACCTTATTCTTTGGGGCACACGTGAGGAACACAAATGCAAACAAGCCTGAATGGTCCCCCAGGACTATATACAACTGAAAACTCACACCCCAGAAGTGACTCGAACCCATACTCCCAGGATCAACGCAACTGGTATGTACAGGGACGCCTTAATCCGCTTGACCATCACGACCGGACATAAGGAAGTGATAGCCGAGGCTATTTGAACCACTTCCACGCCGGCACTCGGATGGTAATCTTGGGCATAGCATTTTATCAAATCACCTCATTCTTTGGGGCACACGTGAGGAACACAAATGCAAACAAGCCTGAATGGTCCCCAGGACTATATACAACTGAAAACTCACACCCCAGAAGTAACTCGAACCCATACTCCCAGGATCACAGCAACTGGTATGGACAGGGACGCCTTAATCCGCTTGACCATCACGACCGGACATAAGGAAGTGATAGCCGAGGCTATTTGAACCACTTCCCGTTGGCACTCGGATGGTAATCTTGGGCATAGCATTTTAACAAATCACCTCATTCTTTGGGGCACACGTGAGGAACACAAATGCAAACAAGCCTGAATGGTCCCCAGGACTATATACAACTGAAAACTCACACATTAGAAGTAACTCGAACCCATACTCCCAGGATCAACGCAAATGGTATGGACAGGGACGCCTTAATCCGCTTGACCATCATGACCGGACATAAGGAAGTGATAGCCGAGGCTATTTGAACCACTTCCCCGCCGGCACTCAGATGGTAATCTTGAGCATAGCATTTTATCAAATTACCTCATTCTTTGGGGCACACGTGAGAAACACAAATGCAAACAAGCCTGAATGGTCCCCAGGACTATATACAACGGAAAACTCACACCCCAGAAGTGACTCGAACCCATACTCCCAGGATCAACGCAACTGGTATGTACAGGGACGCCTTAATCCGCTTGACCATCACGACCGGACATAAGGAAGTGAGAGCCGAGGCAATTTGAACCACTTCCCCGCCGGCACTCGGATGGTAATCTTGGGCATAGCATTTTATCAAATCACCTCATTCTTTGGGGCACACGTGAGGAACACAAATGCAAACAAGCCTGAATGGTCCTCCAGGACTATATACAACTGAAAACTCACACCCCAGAAGTGATTCGAACCCATACTCCCAGGATCAACGCAACTGGTATGGACAGGGACGCCTTAATCCGCTTGACCATCACGACCGGACATAAGGAAGTGATAGCCGAGGCTATTTGAACCACTTCCACTCCGTCAGTCGGATGGTAATCTTGGGCATAGCATTTTATCAAATCACCTCATTCTTTGGGGCACACGTGAGGAACACAAATGCAAACAAGCCTGAATGGTCTCCAGGACTATATTCAACTGAAAACTCACACCCCAGAAGTGACTCGAACCCATACTCCCAGGATCAACGCAAATGGTATGGACAGGGACGCCTTAATCCGCTTGACCATCACGACCGGACATAAGGAAGTGATAGCCGAGGCTATTTGAACCACTTCCCCGCCGGCACTCGGATGGTAATCTTGGGCATAGCATTTTATCAAATCACCTCATTCTTTGGGGCACACGTGAGGAACACAAATGCAAATAAGCCTGAATGGTCCCCAGGACTATATACAACTGAAAACTCACACCCCAGAAGTGATTCGAACCCATACTCCCAGGATCAACGCAACTGGTATGGACAGGGACGCCTTAATCCGCTTGACCATCACGATCGGACATAAGGAAGTGATAGCCGAGGCTATTTGAACCACTTCCCCGCCGGCACTCAGATTGTAATCTTGGGCATAGCATTTTATCAAATCACCTCATTCTTTGGGGCACACGTGAGAAACACAAATGCAAACAAGCCTGAATGGTCCCCAGGACTATATACAACGGAAAACTCACACCCCAGAAGTGACTCGATCCCATACTCCCAGGATCAACGCAACTGTTATGTACAGGGACGCCTTAGTCCGCTTGACCATCACGACTGGACATAAGGAAGTGAGAGCCGAGGCAATTTGAACCACTTCCCCGCCGGCACTCGGATGGTAATCTTGGGCATAGCATTTTATCAAATCACCTCATTCTTTGGGGCACACGTGAGGAACACAAATGCAAACAAGCCTGAATGGTCCCCCAGGACTATATACAACTGAAAACTCACACCCCAGAAGTGACTCGAACCCATACTCCCAGGATCAACGCAACTGGTATGTACAAGGACGCCTTAATCCGCTAGACCATCACGACCGGACATAAGGAAGTGATAGCCGAGGCTATTTAAACCACTTCCACGCCGGCACTCGGATGGTAATCTTGGGCATAGCATTTTATCAAATCACCTCATTCTTTGGGGCACACGTGAGGAACACAAATGCAAACAAGCCTGAATGGTCCCCAGGACTATATACAACTGAAAACTCACACCCCAGAAGTAACTCGAACCCATACTCCCAGGATCACAGCAACTGGTATGGACAGGGACGCCTTAATCCGCTTGACCATCACGACCGGACATAAGGAAGTGATAGCCGAGGCTATTTGAACCACTTCCCTTTGGCACTCGGATGGTAATCTTGGGCATAGCATTTTAACAAATCACCTCATTCTTTGGGGCACACGTGAGGAACACAAATGCAAACAAGCCTGAATGGTCCCCAGGACTATATACAACTGAAAACTCACACATTAGAAGTAACTCGAACCCATACTCCCAGGATCAACGCAAATGGTATGGACAGGGACGCCTTAATCCGCTTGACCATCATGACCGGACATAAGGAAGTGATAGCCGAGGCTATTTGAACCACTTCCCCGCCGGCACTCAGATGGTAATCTTGAGCATAGCATTTTATCAAATTACCTCATTCTTTGGGGCACACGTGAGAAACACAAATGCAAACAAGCCTGAATGGTCCCCAGGACTATATACAACGGAAAACTCACACCCCAGAAGTGACTCGAACCCATACTCCCAGGATCAACGCAACTGTTATGTACAGGGACGCCTTAATCCGCTTGACCATCACGACCGGACATAAGGAAGTGAGAGCCGAGGCAATTTGAACCACTTCCCCGCCGGCACTCGGATGGTAATCTTGGGCATAGCATTTTATCAAATCACCTCATTCTTTGGGGCACACGTGAGGAACACAAATGCAAACAAGCCTGAATGGTCCCCCAGGACTATATACAACTGAAAACTCACACCCCAGAAGTGATTCGAACCCATACTCCCAGGATCAACGCAACTGGTATGGACAGGGACGCCTTAATCCGCTTGACCATCACGACCGGACATAAGGAAGTGATAGCCGAGGCTATTTGAACCACTTCCACTCCGTCAGTCGGATGGTAATCTTGGGCATAGCATTTTATCAAATCACCTCATTCTTTGGGGCACACGTGAGGAACACAAATGCAAACAAGCCTGAATGGTCTCCAGGACTATATACAACTGAAAACTCACACCCCAGAAGTGACTCGAACCCATACTCCCAGGATCAACGCAAATGGTATGGACAGGGACGCCTTAATCCGCTTGACCATCACGACCGGACATAAGGAAGTGATAGCCGAGGCTATTTGAACCACTTCCCCGCCGGCACTCGGATGGTAATCTTGGGCATAGCATTTTATCAAATCACCTCATTCTTTGGGGCACACGTGAGGAACACAAATGCAAACAAGCCTGAATGGTCCCCAGGACTATATACAACTGAAAACTCACACCCCAGAAGTGATTCGAACCCATACTCCCAGGATCAACGCAACTGGTATGGACAGGGACGCCTTAATCCGCTTGACCATCACGATCGGACATAAGGAAGTGATAGCCGAGGCTATTTGAACCACTTCCCCGCCGGCACTCAGATTGTAATCTTGGGCATAGCATTTTATCAAATCACCTCATTCTTTGGGGCACACGTGAGAAACACAAATGCAAACAAGCCTGAATGGTCCCCAGGACTATATACAACGGAAAACTCACACCCCAGAAGTGACTCGATCCCATACTCCCAGGATCAACGCAACTGTTATGTACAGGGACGCCTTAGTCCGCTTGACCATCACGACTGGACATAAGGAAGTGAGAGCCGAGGCAATTTGAACCACTTCCCCGCCGGCACTCGGATGGTAATCTTGGGCATAGCATTTTATCAAATCACCTCATTCTTTGGGGCACACGTGAGGAACACAAATGCAAACAAGCCTGAATGGTCCCCCAGGACTATATACAACTGAAAACTCACACCCCAGAAGTGACTCGAACCCATACTCCCAGGATCAACGCAACTGGTATGTACAAGGACGCCTTAATCCGCTAGACCATCACGACCGGACATAAGGAAGTGATAGCCGAGGCTATTTAAACCACTTCCACGCCGGCACTCGGATGGTAATCTTGGGCATAGCATTTTATCAAATCACCTCATTCTTTGGGGCACACGTGAGGAACACAAATGCAAACAAGCCTGAATGGTCCCCAGGACTATATACAACTGAAAACTCACACCATAGAAGTAACTCGAACCCATACTCCCAGGATCACAGCAACTGGTATGAACAGGGACGCCTTAATCCGCTTGACCATCACGACCGGACATAAGGAAGTAATAGCCGAGGCTATTTGAACCACTTCCCCGCCGGCACTCGGATGGTAATCTTGGGCATAGCATTTTATCAAATCACCTCATTCTTTGGGGCACACGTGAGGAACACAAATGCAAACAAGCCTGAATGGTCCCCAGGACTATATACAACTGAAAACTCACACCCCAGAAGTGATTCGAACCCATACTCCCAGGATCAACGCAACTGGTATGGACAGGGACGCCTTAATCCGCTTGACCATCACGACCGGACATAAGGAAGTGATAGCCGAGGCTATTTGAACCACTTCCACGCCGGCACTCGGATGGTAATCTTGGGCATAGCATTTTATCAAATCACCTCATTCTTTGGGGCACACGTGAGGAACACAAATGCAAACAAGCCTGAATGGTCCCCACGACTATATACAACTGAAAACTCACACCCCAGAAGTGACTCGAACCCATACTCCCAGGATCAACGCAACTGGTATGTACAGGGACGCCTTAATCCGCTTGACCATCACGACCGGACATAAGGAATTGATAGCCGAGGCTATTTGAACCACTTCCCAGCTGGCACTCGGATGGTAATCTTGGGCATAGCATTTTATCAAATCACCTCATTCTTTGGGGCACACGTGAGGAACACAAATAAAAACAAGCCTGAATGGTCCCCAGGACTATATACAACTGAAAACTCACACCCCAGAAGTGACTCGAACCCATACTCCCAGGATCAACGCAACTGGTATGTACAGGGAAGCCTTAATCCGCTTGACCATCACGACCGGACATAAGGAAGTGATAGCCGAGGCTATTTGAACCACTTCCCGTCGGCACTCGGATGGTAATCTTGGGCATAGCATTTTAACAAATCACCTCATTCTTTGGGGCACACGTGAGGAACACAAATGCAAACAAGCCTGAATGGTCCCCAGGACTATATACAACTGAAAACTCACACATTAGAAGTAACTCGAACCCATACTCCCAGGATCAACGCAAATGGTATGGACAGGGACGCCTTAATCCGCTTGACCATCACGACCGGACATAAGGAAGTGATAGCCGAGGCTATTTGAACCACTTCCTCGCCAGCACTCAGATGGTAATCTTGAGCATAGCATTTTATCAAATTACCTCATTCTTTGGGGCACACGTGAGAAACACAAATGCAAACAAGCCTGAATGGTCCCCAGGACTATATACAACGGAAAACTCACACCCCAGAAGTGACTCGAACCCATACTCCCAGGATCAACGCAACTGTTATGTACAGGGACGCCTTAATCCGCTTGACCATCACGACCGGACATAAGGAAGTGAGAGCCGAGGCAATTTGAACCACTTCCCCGCCGGCACTCGGATGGTAATCTTGGGCATAGCATTTTATCAAATCACCTTATTCTTTGGGGCACACGTGAGGAACACAAATGCAAACAAGCCTGAATGGTCCCCCAGGACTATATACAACTGAAAACTCACACCCCAGAAGTGACTCGAACCCATACTCCCAGGATCAACGCAACTGGTATGTACAGGGACGCCTTAATCCGCTTGACCATCACGACCGGACATAAGGAAGTGATAGCCGAGGCTATTTGAACCACTTCCACGCCGGCACTCGGATGGTAATCTTGGGCATAGCATTTTATCAAATCACCTCATTCTTTGGGGCACACGTGAGGAACACAAATGCAAACAAGCCTGAATGGTCCCCAGGACTATATACAACTGAAAACTCACACCCCAGAAGTAACTCGAACCCATACTCCCAGGATCACAGCAACTGGTATGGACAGGGACGCCTTAATCCGCTTGACCATCACGACCGGACATAAGGAAGTAATAGCCGAGGCTATTTGAACCACTTCCCCGCCGGCACTCGGATGGTAATCTTGGGCATAGCATTTTATCAAATCACCTCATTCTTTGGGGCACACGTGAGGAACACAAATGCAAACAAGCCTGAATGGTCCCCAGGACTATATACAACTGAAAACTCACACCCCAGAAGTGATTCGAACCCATACTCCCAGGATCAACGCAACTGGTATGGACAGAACGCCTTAATCCGCTTGACCATCACGACCGGACATAAGGAAGTGATAGCCGAGGCTATTTGAACCACTTCCCCGCCGGCACTCGGATGGTAATCTTGGGCATAGCATTTTATCAAATCACTTCATTCTTTGGGGCACACGTGAGGAACACAAATGCAAACAAGCCTGAATGGTCCCCAGGACTATATACAACTGAAAACTCACTCCCCAGAAGTGATTCGAACCCATACTCCCAGGAACAACGCAACTGGTATGGACAGGGACGCCTTAATCCGCTTGACCATCACGACCGGACATAAGGAAGTGATAGCCGAGGCTATTTGAACCACTTCCCCAGCGGCACTCGGATGGTAATCTTGGGCATAGCATTTTATCAAATCACCTCATTCTTTGGGGCACACATGAAGAACACAAATGCAAACAAGCCTGAATGGTCCCCAGGACTATATACAACTGAAAACTCACACCCCAGAAGTGACTCGAACCCATACTCCCAGGATCAACGCAACTAGTATGTACAGGGACGCCTTAATCCGCTTGACCATCATGACCAGACATAAGGAAGTGATAGCAGAGCTATTTGAACCACTTCCCCGCCGGCACTCGGATGGTAATCTTGGGCATAGCATTTTATCAAATCACCTCATTCTTTGGGGCACACGTGAGGAATACAAATGCAAGCAAGCCTGAATGGTCCCCCAGGACTATATACAACTGAAAACTCACACCCCAGAAGTGACTCGAACCCATACTCCCAGGATCAACGCAACTGGTATGTACAGGGACGCCTTAATCCGCTTGACCATCACGACCGGACATAAGGAAGTGATAGCCGAGGCTATTTGAACCACTTCCACGCCGGCACTCGGATGGTAATCTTGGGCATAGCATTTTATCAAATTACCTCATTCTTTTGGCACACGTGAGGAACACAAATGCAAACAAGCCTGAATTGTCCCCAGGACTATATACAACTGAAAACTCACACCCCAGAAGTGACTCGAACCCATACTCCCAGGATCAACGCAAATGGTATGGACAGGGATGCCTTAATCCGCTTGACCATCACGACCGGACATAAGGAAGTGATAGCCGAGGCTATTTGAACCACTTCCCCGCCGGCACTCGGATGGTAATCTTGGGCATAGCATTTTATCAAATCACCTCATTCTTTGGGGCACACGTGAGGAACACAAATGCAAACAAGCCTGAATGGTCCCCAGGACTATATACAACTGAAAACTCACACCCCAGAAGTGATTCGAACCCATACTCCCAGGATCAACGCAACTGGTATGGACAGGGACGCCTTAATCCGCTTGACCATCACGACAGGACATAAGGAAGTGATAGCCGAGGCTATTTGAACCACTTCCCCGCCGGCACTCAGATGGTAATCTTGAGCATAGCATTTTATCAAATCACCTCATTCTTTGGGGCACACGTGAGAAACACAAATGCAAACAAGCCTGAATGGTCCCCAGGACTATATACAACGGAAAACTCACACCCCAGAAGTGACTCGAACCCATACTCCCAGGATCAACGCAACTGGTATGTACAGGGACGCCTTAATCCGCTTGACCATCACGACCGGACATAAGGAAGTGATAGCCGAGGCTATTTGAACCACTTCCACGCCGGCACTCGGATGGTAATCTTGGGCATAGCATTTTATCAAATCACCTCATTCTTTGGGGCACACGTGAGGAACACAAATGCAAACAAGCCTGAATGGTCCCCAGGACTATATACAACTGAAAACTCACACCCCAGAAGTAACTCGAACCCATACTCCCAGGATCACAGCAACTGGTATGGACAGGGACGCCTTAATCCGCTTGACCATCACGACCGGACATAAGGAAGTGATAGCCGAGGCTATTTGAACCACTTCCCCGCCGGCACTCGGATGGTAATCTTGGGCATAGCATTTTATCAAATCACCTCATTCTTTGGGGCACACGTGAGGAACACAAATAAAACAAGCCTGAATGGTCCCCAGGACTAAATACAACTGAAAACTCACACCCCAGAAGTGACTCGAACCCATACTCCCAGGATCAACGCAACTGGTATGGACAGGGACGCCTTAATCCTGCTTGACCATCACGACCGGACATAAGGAAGTGATAGCCGAGGCTATTTGAACCACTTCCCCGCCGGCACTCGGATGGTAATCTTGGGCATAGCATTTTATCAAATCACCTCATTCTTTGCGGCACACGTGAGGAACACAAATGCAAACAAGCCTGAATGGTCCCCAGGACTATATACAACTGAAAACTCACACCCCAGAAGTGACTCGAACCCATACTCCCAGGATCAACGCAACTGGTATGTACAGGGACGCCTTAATCCGCTTGACCATCACGACCGGACATTAGGAAGTGATAGCCGAGGCTATTTGAACCACTTCCCCGCCGGCACTCGGATGGTAATCTTGGGCATAGCATTTTATCAAATCACCTCATTCTTTGGGGCACACGTGAGGAACACAAATGCAAACAAGCCTGAATGGTCCCCAGGACTATATACAACGTAAAACTCATACCCCAGAAGTGACTCGAACCCATACTCCCAGGATCAACGCAACTGGTATGTACAGGGACGCCTTAATCCGCTTGACCATCACGACCGGACATATGGAAGTGATAGCCGAGGCTATTTGAACCACTTCCCCACCGGCATTCGGATGGTAATCTTGGGCATAGCATTTTATCAAATCACCTCATTCTTTGGGGCACACGTGAGGAACACAAATGCAAACAAGCCTGAATGGTCCCCAGGACTATATACAACTGAAAACTCACACCCCAGAAGTAACTCGAACCCATACTCCCAGGATCAACGCAACTGGTATGGACAGGGACGCCTTAATCCGCTTGACCATCACGACCGGACATAAGGAAGTGATAGCCGAGGCTATTTGAACCACTTCCCCGCCGGCACTCGGATGGTAATCTTGGGCATAGCATTTTATCAAATCACCTCATTCTTTGGGGCACACGTGAGGAACACAAATGCAAACAAGCCTGAATGGTCCCCAGGACTATATACAACTGAAAACTCACACCCCAGAAGTGATTCGAACCCATACTCCCAGGTTCAACGCAACTGGTATGGACAGGGACGCCTTAATCCGCTTGACCATCACGACAGGACATAAGGAAGTGATAGCCGAGGCTATTTGAACCACTTCCCCGCCGGCACTCAGATGGTAATCTTGAGCATAGCATTTTATCAAATCACCTCATTCTTTGGGGCACACGTGAGAAACACAAATGCAAACAAGCCTGAATGGTCCCCAGGACTATATACAACGGAAAACTCACACCCCAGAAGTGACTCGAACCCATACTCCCAGGATCAACGCAACTGGTATGTACAGGGACGCCTTAATCCGCTTGACCATCACGACCGGACATAAGGAAGTGATAGCCGAGGCTATTTGAACCACTTCCACGCCGGCACTCGGATGGTAATCTTGGGCATAGCATTTTATCAAATCACCTCATTCTTTGGGGCACACGTGAGGAACACAAATGCAAACAAGCCTGAATGGTCCCCAGGACTATATACAACTGAAAACTCACACCCCAGAAGTAACTCGAACCCATACTCCCAGGATCACAGCAACTGGTATGGACAGGGACGCCTTAATCCGCTTGACCATCACGACCGGACATAAGGAAGTGATAGCCGAGGCTATTTGAACCACTTCCCCGCCGGCACTCGGATGGTAATCTTGGGCATAGCATTTTATCAAATCACCTCATTCTTTGGGGCACACGTGAGGAACACAAATAAAAACAAGCCTGAATGGTCCCCAGGACTAAATACAACTGAAAACTCACACCCCAGAAGTGACTCGAACCCATACTCCCAGGATCAACGCAACTGGTATGGACAGGGACGCCTTAATCTGCTTGACCATCACGACCGGACATAAGGAAGTGATAGCCGAGGCTATTTGAACCACTTCCCCGCCGGCACTCGGATGGTAATCTTGGGCATAGCATTTTATCAAATCACCTCATTCTTTGCGGCACACGTGAGGAACACAAATGCAAACAAGCCTGAATGGTCCCCAGGACTATATACAACTGAAAACTCACACCCCAGAAGTGACTCGAACCCATACTCCCAGGATCAACGCAACTGGTATGTACAGGGACGCCTTAATCCGCTTGACCATCACGACCGGACATTAGGAAGTGATAGCCGAGGCTATTTGAACCACTTCCCCGCCGGCACTCGGATGGTAATCTTGGGCATAGCATTTTATCAAATCACCTCATTCTTTGGGGCACACGTGAGGAACACAAATGCAAACAAGCCTGAATGGTCCCCAGGACTATATACAACGTAAAACTCATACCCCAGAAGTGACTCGAACCCATACTCCCAGGATCAACGCAACTGGTATGTACAGGGACGCCTTAATCCGCTTGACCATCACGACCGGACATATGGAAGTGATAGCCGAGGCTATTTGAACCACTTCCCCACCGGCATTCGGATGGTAATCTTGGGCATAGCATTTTATCAAATCACCTCATTCTTTGGGGCACACGTGAGGAACACAAATGCAAACAAGCCTGAATGGTCCCCAGGACTATATACAACTGAAAACTCACACCCCAGAAGTAACTCGAACCCATACTCCCAGGATCAACGCAACTGGTATGGACAGGGACGCCTTAATCCGCTTGACCATCACGACCGGACATAAGGAAGTGATAGCCGAGGCTATTTGAACCACTTCCCCGCCGGCACTCGGATGGTAATCTTGGGCATAGCATTTTATCAAATCACCTCATTCTTTGGGGCACACGTGAGGAACACAAATGCAAACAAGCCTGAATGGTCCCCAGGACTATATACAACTGAAAACTCACACCCCAGAAGTGACTCGAACCCATACTCCCAGGATCAACGCAACTGGTATGGACAGGGACGCCTTAATCCGCTTGACCATCACGACCGGACATAAGGAAGTGATAGCCGAGGCTATTTGAACCACTTCCCCGCCGGCACTCGGATGGTAATCTTGGGCATAGCATTTTATCAAATCAACTCATTCTTTGGGGCACACGTGAGGAACACAAATGCAAACAAGCCTGAATGGTCCCCAGGACTATATACAACTGAAAACTCACACCCCAGAAGTGACTCGAACCCATACTCCCAGGATCTACGCAACTGGTATGTACAGGGACGCCTTAATCCGCTTGACCATCACGACCGGACATATGGAAGTGATAGCCGAGGCTATTTGAACCACTTCCCCACCGGCATTCGGATGGTAATCTTGGGCATAGCATTTTATCAAATCACCTCATTCTTTGGGGCACACGTGAGGAACACAAATGCAAACAAGCCTGAATGGTCCCCAGGACTATATACAACTGAAAACTCACACCCCAGAAGTAACTCGAAC